>NC_142949.1:30245652-30278152 GCF_046866305.1 Octopus bimaculoides | reverse complement strand
AAGTAAATACACTAAAAAGACCTATAATAATAAAAAAAAAGTACAAAGTAATAAATATTTAAATAATTTTTACTATTTTAATATTTATTACTTCGTAATTTAAAAAAAAAAAATTTATTTTAGGTCTTTTTAGTGTATGTACTTATTAAATTTTTGTATATGTGATTGTGGATTTTCATGAATGAATTCAATAATTGTGGGTTTTTTGTGAAATTTATTTTAATTTTAATTTCGATAAATTAAATTAAATTGAATTTTTCCCTGTAAATTTGAATTTTTATCCCTAATATTATTATCATTATATATATATATATATATATATATATATATATATATATAAATATATATATATATATATAAAATTAAAATATGAGTTTCAAGCTTCTTTATTTTTGATAATTTCAGCCACACTTTCAATCAGAAAACTAATCTTTATCCATTGCGAGATACCATTAACAAAAAAAAACTCTGTGACTTGGCGCACTTCATTCCATTACTACTAATTTTCTATTTTCCACCATATTTATGTATATTGTATGTTGTCATTTAAGCGTAAATTTTTTTTAAATCTAAAAGTGAAACTTTCAAATTCCAACAGGTTTCGTAGCATCACCTATAATGCAGCGCCCATGTTGCAGCTTCCATGATGCAAGAGCTGAATAATCATCGTATGAAATGCTACTTCTTTCAACCCAAAGCCTTTTTTCACGGAAATGTATCATTATTGTGGAACCTCAGAGTGTGATGTTGCAATTTGTTACATACACGTTGTATCATATTATTAAAACATGCGACAAAATTGTATGTTGATAGTTAAATTATTAAGAAAAAAGAAATATATATACATATATAAAACACTATATGAAAACCAAGACAAAATTTCAATGAAGAATATCAATGGAATCCTTAATTACTTTGGGTTAATAATGAATCGTATATTCCTTCGAATATCCTATATATCCCTTGTAATTATATTATGTCTACTTTACCATACATGGTTCAGATTGTATTTACCTCTCGTCAAAACTGAGAATATGTTAAGTTTTATAAGCAACAAGAACAAACATGAGAAAAAATTAGAAAACACATCAAAAGACGCGCTTGCAAATGAACCTGATAGATATCTTATTGATACAATTGGTTGTAAAATACTAGCAATTGATATACCTGAAACTAATTTTAACATTAATCGTTCCTCAGTAGTATGCCCTGGTCCACCAAGGTTAACAAAAGTCGTTGGTACAATTTTGTACGTGGACCAATCAATTAAAGCAGCTTATTACTCGAACAAAATTAAACGCTGTCAGAAGTGGAGTATTAAACGAGGTAACAGCGATAATGATATTGTCTTTGGAAAACCGACTACCTTTCATAACCAAACTAAAATTGATGCAGAGTTCAGTGTGATAAAATGTGTAGGATTTAATAATTCCGTCTTATATACAGATTTCCACAGTCGTATCATTGATAAAGAACATGTTCGGAAGAAGTTGAAGTCCCAGTCTGGTAAAAGAGCTGAAGATATTCCACTTAGTGTTCTTCTTATTGGAATTGATTCAACGTCTCGCAATAGCTTCTCTAGACAAATGCCTCGTTTAAAGAAGTACCTTCTAGAAACACTAAAAGCTTATTCATTTCCTGGATTAACAAGAGTTGGTGTGAATACTCTACCAAATATAATACCGTTATTAACAGGAAAATTTTTGAACGAAAGTAAATATCGCCAAGGTATGCCTTTTGACTCAGTAGATTTTATATGGAAAAACTATAGTTCCAAAAATGCTATAACACTTTTGGTAGAGGACCGTCCGAGAACTGGAGCCTTTAATTTTTACCGCCGTGGTTTTCTGAAACCACCGACTGATTTCTATATTCGACCGCTGACACTTGCGATGGCGAAGAATAGATCTCACAAAGAATTCTGTGTGGGTCCTGTCACCGAGTCTGAACAAATTATACATTATACCAAACAGTTTCTAAAGCTGTACGGGACATCTTTCTATTTTGCTTTTATTTTTTTCACAGACTGGACTCATGATCGCTTGCATGGAGCCGCTAGATGGGAAGACAAGCTTTTGGGTTTTTTTCAGTGGCTTCATCAATCGAAAATACTGAACAATACTTTACTACTTTTCTTCGGGGATCATGGTTTCCGCATGGGTGGATTTCGTGCAACTGTCGCTGGAAGTCATGAAGCAAATTTACCTTTTTCATTTTTCATTGTCCCAGAATGGTTCAAGATCAAACACAAATCAAAAGCCGATTCTGTTCATAGAAACCAAAATCGTATTGTGACGTTTTTCGATTTTTATGCCACGCTTTCTGAAAATCTGAACAGAGGGAAACAAACTCGAATGATGATGAGTAACAGAAGCATCAGTCTTATGTCACCAATACCAAGTAACAGAACATGTAAAGAAGCAGAAATACCTGCGCAATTCTGTGAGTGTTTCTCAGCAAGAAAGCAAGTAAGTGTTGAAAATGTGAACGTGACCCAAGCAGCCAACGCTGTTGTGAAATCACTGAATAAACGTTTAGAAAAAGGAAAAGCGAAAAAATGCGCAAAACTGAAATTGAAAAAGATAATACGTGCTTTTAAATATAGAAGTACATACTCTGTAACGTTAAAGGTGTCACCAAGTGAAGGAATTTTCCAGTCTTTGGGAGAATACCGTGGTAAAATCTTTCGACCGTTTGGAGAAATATTACGAATCAACATATATGGTAACCAATCTCATTGCGTCAACACTCCTAACCTGAAACCGTTTTGTTTTTGTGTGTGAACCGCTGGTTTCTATTTAATTGTCTTTTGTACACTCGTATATGTAACTTAGGAAATGTTTCCAAGATATTTTCCAGCATTATACTCATTCATCTAAATAGCATAACATAATTACAGACAGACACTCTTCTATTAACAACAGCCAGGATTGGTAAATAAACTATTGTATTCATGAAACGGGTGTCATAGTTGAGCGGTGCACTTTAAGAATAGACCTCACAAACTCATAGAGAAAGAAAAGAGCACGAATTCGTTGATAGTTTCTTTCTGAGAAATAATCTTTTGTTCAAAGTATTTAATTCTCTACATTTATATTCATGAGCCTTTTCTAGTGAATTTTTATTAGTATTTTTCTAAATAAGGTCGTGATAACTATTCCTAATGTCCGCCACTCAGCTATTTTGCACCCGTCTCATGAGTGTGTTAGATTATTCAAATAAAAAAAATTGGCTTTCATTAATGGGAAAGAGCTTAATTATATTTATGCGATTTTATTAAATAAACCAATCAGTTGGAATTTTATTAAATAAACCAGTCAAGTGGAATAGAAACTCTGATATCTTTTTGATATCTTCTGATATCTACTGTAATACTCCATGGCAGAAGCTGTTTGAAAATAAATTATATTGCATTTCCTTTCAATATTTGTTGATTTTGTGATTGTTATTTTTCCCTATCGTTCTTCATTAAAACATAATTTCATCAATTTCTAATTGATTGAATGTAACTGGAATTTAGCACATTTTCTAAATTAAGTTTTGTCGTTACCTGAATAACTGCGAAGGTGCGTGGCCTAGTGGTTTGGGTTTTGTCCTCTCGAGATCGTGGTTTCGATACCTGGACCGTGCGGTGTGTTGTGTTCATAAAGAAAAACACTTCATTTCACATTGCTGCAGTCTACTCGGCTGTAAATGAGTAAGCTTGTAGCGCTCTGGCGTATTTCTCAGCGAGAATGTTGAGATCTCTTAAACGTAACAGAAACTAATTTGGCTGGATTTAGGGGGTGACAAAATATTTTTAAGGTGTCGGTTATAACATTTTCAACCATCCTACAGAGGTATGGTCTTTTAAATGAAGTTCAATAAGGCTACATTTTTAAATTTTATGTTTTTGGTTATTTTAGAACTTTATTTTTATTTCTATAATTCTATTTATATAAATTACCAGTTTTGTGGTATTTGTGCTTGTGGGGGGTCTGTGTATTGTTTGGTTAACCGTTATAAAAAAGTGACAAGGAATAGTCCGACAAAAATGAATGTAAATTGCGATGGAAATTAAAAGGGACGATAACAACATCCCAAAATTTCATTAAACACATTTGATATCCGATAGCAAGGCTTCCTATGTAGGTCAAGGCAACTTCTATGCTCATGAAGTTGTCAACAATTCACTGAATTTTGTTGATCCAAACGATGATAACATCCATATACAGACTTTAGAAGGGGGCAATGGATTCTCGCTTAGAAGAAACTTAGGCAACAATGGGGTGACAATGGGTGGCTTGTGATAATTTATATACTCATATCTGCATGAACATGCGTGGCAATACAAGTTTAGAGATTGTTGTTTTCCAGTAAATGTGACTGCTTTCATCAGATACAATATATATGTATGGTTTTTCATGTTATATTAAATATGTGCACCTTCTATACCAGTCATGAGGGACCTGTTGCCCGCAGGACTTTCTGAATGGCACGCCTAACCAAAACATCTTAAACTTCTTTTAGTAGTGCATCTCACCAGATGTTAAGTCATGTCTCATGCGGCCCGCTTCTCTATACATTGGTCATGTTACATAAGTTGCTTACAGGAAATTATAGGGTGTCAGTAATGTCACTGGCTTCTATTGCAATTTATTTTATGTTTTTAAGAACATATTTGCAACGGTAAACTGCATTTTAATCTATTGTTTTGCCAATAAAGACCTCGCATGTATCAGTATTTCATATTTTGCTACTTTAAATAATACTAAGAGTCCTTGTGGAAGTTCCGCTGGTATTTTGAAAACTATAAGATTGGCGATAATTCTGCTTAGAATTCCAGATTCTCTTTTATCAATCTTTTGTCAATCTCCTGAGACACCGGTCTGAACCAGTTTTCAGGGAAAGAGTAGCTCTGTTGACTTCAGTAGAATATTAACTCAGAAGGTCAATTATATATTGCAAGATTTTTCATTGTCGAATGCACGAAATTGTTTTTTATTTAAAAGGAAATAAAGACAACACAAATATTTTTTGAAACAACTGTACTTTATTTTAATGACAAAATAATTTTGTTTTATTAGAAGACAGAGAACGTTAATGATAATAAATTTGTCCTGTGAAAAATAAGAACTGTGGTGAACAGTTTAATCACGAAATTGTGGCGACGATATGCATGGCGACGAAACATTTGGTAATAAAATTTTGGCGGCGAAAAATTTAACGACGAGAAGTTTGGTGAAGGTATGCGTGACGGCGAAAAGTTTTGGTGATGGAAGGTTTGGTGAGAGAAGTGTGAAAGTAACTTTTGCGACGAGAAGTTTGATGACGAAAGTCCGGTGAGAGGTCACAGATCCGATATTACGGAAATGTAATTAGAATGTCGCATGAAAAAATCCCCAAAACGGATTCTTCAAGTCGATCCAAACGGCAGGAAACGAAGGGGTAGACCAAGAACAAGATGATTGGATGATATCCATAGTCTCAGTTGGTCACGCTTGAGAGTCCAACCGGAAAGTGTAATGACGGTTGTTTCTGATAGGACCCAATGGAAAGAGGCCCGAAGACAACCCCGATTTCCCCAGGAATGTTGGGTGGAATAGTGGGGGTGGCGGAGGAAATGAAAGTCCTGTGAAAAAATAGTATAGAATATCTGAATGCTGTGAAAATAAACAGTTTATACTGAAGTGCCTGAAGTGGTGAGTGGTAAAAAAATGTAAGTTATTCAAATGATATTGTTCCAGGTGACCATATATTACAATAACTCCGTTGGCTTGTGACAGTTTCTACAACATTACCTGGATAAAGACATCAACACAGGTGACATCTTGTTACACGTATCTATCCATATCTATCTCGTTTAATGATAACAGCAGTAAATGTGCCTTGCAATTAGCATGTTGCCTACCATGGGAGTCACCGGAGACTCCCCACGCTATATGTACCGTTGGACTCACCAGTGAATCTCAATGGAAATGTTCTTTTTTAGGTTTTTTTTTTACTTAACTGTGGTTCGAAATTCATTCTTCGACTTTTAGGAAATGTACAGAACATATTTTTTATTTGAATTTCTCGGGTGGTTTCCAACTTGAATCAATGGAAGCTGAGATAGGATTTGGTAAGACGGGCACAAGCTACTGTCATCTGTCTGCAACTACCTTTGGGAATCTACAATGCAAAGCCTCCTCTTACCAGTCAGATAATATTTTTTTCTGGTTATCAACTTCATTTGGCTTTTTTGTTTCTCTGTCCTACTGTGACTCTAGCAGGTCTAAATAAACTTTCTTCACTATTACCTACATAGGAGCTAACTCTAGCTAACTCCACGTAGTCTTCTACTGATATTACTTAACCTTCTTCTGATATTACTTAACCTTCTTCTACCTTCCTTTCTGGGTAAGTATATCTTGCTACACCTGCTCTTGGGTGACAGACAGACCGGCAGGCAGACGGACGGACGGACGGACGAACGGGCGGACAGACAGACATACAAACAGGGAGGTAGGTAGATAGGTGGATGGGTGGGCAGCAGACAGACAGACAGAAATACAGACAAACAGACAGACAGACAGACAGAGAGACAGACAGACAGATAGATAGATAGATAGATAGATAGATAGATAGATAGATAGATAGATAGATAGTGCGATTTTTGTTTATTTGATTTGATTTTTGAGACAACAATTAAAATGTCTCTTGATAATATCAGAAATCGCCGTTAGTCACACGCGCTAACTAACATTTTGCCTAACAAGCACGTTTTGGACCAGAATTCCTTATCTCCTTGTGTACCAGCTGTTTAATCTTGTTATAAATTGAGCCATTCAGTTATTTTTTTTTTCTTGAGGGATTAGTAAATCATCTAGCACACTCATGAAATGGGTGCAAAGAAGCTAATTGGCGGACATTCGGAATAGTTAACACGACCTTATTGAGAAAAGTAAGAGTAAAAATTCACTAGAAAAGGCACGTGGAAATGTAGGGCATAAATCTAAAGAATTAAATATTTTGAACAAAAGATTCTCAAAAGGAATCAGTCAACCAGTTCATAACCCTTTTCCTTCTCCATGAGTTTGTGATACCTATTCTTAAAATCCACCGCTCAACTATGACACCCGTTTCATGAGTACAATAGTTTATATAGCAATTATGGCAGTTGTTAATAAGAAGAGTGCCTATAATTATGTTATTTGGATCAATGGTTATTATGTTACATGTGTTTAGTTTGATGCTGGAAACTGTCAAGAAAACACTTAATAAGTTATGTGGACGAATATAGAAAAGATAATTAAATAGAAATCAACAGTTTACGTACAAAAACAAAGCGGTTTCAGTTTACGTGTTTTGACGCAATGAGATTGGTTACCATATATGTTGATTCGTAAAATTTCTCCAAGCGGTTGAAAGTTTTTACCACGATATTCCCCCAAAGACTGGAAAATTCCTTCACTTGGTGACACTTTTAACGTTACAGAGTATGTACTTCTATATTTAAAAGCACGTATTATCTTTTTCAATTTCAGTTTTGCGCATTTTTTCGCTTTTCCTTTTTCTAAAAGTTTATTCAGTGATTTCACAACAGCAATGGCTGCTTGGGTCACGTTCACATTTTCAACACTTACTTGCTTTCTTGCTGAGAAACACTCACAGAATTGCACAGGTATTTCTGCTTCTTTACATGTTCTGTTACTTGGTATTGGTGACATAAGACTGATGCTTCTGTTACTCATCATCATTCGAATTTGTTTCCCTCTGTTCAGATTTTCAGAAAGCGTGGCATAAACATCGAAAATCGTCACAAGACGATTTTGGTTTCTATGAACAGAATCGGCTTTTGATTTGTGTTTGATCTTGAACCATTCTGGGACAATGAAAAATAAAAAAGGTAAATTTGCTTCATGACTTCCAGCGACAGTTGTACGAAATCCACCGAAGCGGAAACCATGATCCCCGAAGAAAAACAGCAAAGTATTGTTTAGTATTTTCGATTGATGAAGCCATTGAAAAAACCCCAAAAGTTTGTCTTCCCATCTAGCCGCACCATGCAAGTGATTGTGCGTCCAACGTGTGAAAAATGTAAGGGCAAAATAAAAAGACATTTTATACTTTTTTAAAAACTGCTTCATATAATGTACATAATCCGTCTCAGGAAGAGGGCCTACACAGAACTCGTTCCGAAATTTGTTCTTCATTGCAATAGTTAAAGGTCTAAAATAATAATCAGTCGGTTGTTTTCGAAATCCACGCGCTACATAATTGAATGCTGCTATGTAGGGATGGTCCTCTGCCATGACTGTTATAGCATTTCTTGAACTATAGTTTTTCCATATAAGATCCAAGGAATCATAAACCTGGCCGGAACGCCACTTAGTCTCGCTCAGAAATTTTCCTGATAATAATGCTAGTATATTTGGGAAGGTATTTTTACCAACCCTTGTAAATCCAGGAAACGAATAAGCTTTTAGTGTTTCTAGAAGGTACTTCTTCAAACGAGGCATTTGCCTAGAGAAGCTATTGTGAGACGTTGAATCAATTCCAATAAGAAGAACACTAAGTGGAATATCTTCAGCTCTTTTACCAGACTGAGATTTCAGTTTCTTCTGCACATGTTTTTTATCAATGATACGACTGTAGAGATCTGTATATAAGACGGAATTATTAACTCCTTCACATTTTATGAAACTGAATTCAGCATCAATTTTAGTTTGGTTATGAAAGGTAGTCGGTTTTCCCAAAATAATACTATTATCGCTGTTACCTCGTGTAACATTCCACTTCTGACAGCGTTTAATTTTGTTCGAGTAATAATCTGCTTTAATTGATTGGTCCACGTACAACATTGTACCAACGACTTTTGTTAACCTTGGTGGACCAGGGCACACCACTGGAGAACGATTAATATCAAAATCATCTTCTGGAACCTGGAACCTTAGTATCTTACAACCAATTGTATCAATGAAATATTCACAAGAAGTGTGATTAGGTTTTCTTTCGTGTTTCATCTTAAAGACTGAATCCTTCAAATAGTTCTTAAAGATAAAATCCATTTTGAACCATACTATAGTTAACATTAATAGTCCAATCACAATAATTCGTAAAAATAACCGAAAGATAGAATGTGTCATTTTGTAGCAACAGAATATTAACAAAATATATAATTTTAAGCTGGAGAGTTATTTGTTAGGAGAATGTGTCGTTGAAATTATCACATGAAATGTTTTCTGAATTATCTCGTTATTTAGGATGTATTAAGAAATATGTTACGTTTAATAACAATAAACATTGTTAATTAAAATCGTAAGCGCGTCTAGTTCAGGATGAGAGAAAAAATGATTGTATTGAACTTAAATGCCGTTTCGGAAAATAACTGCTACATCTTTCAACGTCATTATATTCATGTGAATAAACAGGTGAAATAAATTTATAATAGGTAGAGACAATACGACGATATATTAATATATTATTATTTGTAGCAGGCACGCAATAATCTAGTCTTTATTATCATTTCTTATAGACTTATGTTTGTCTTAGCTGCAAAACACCGCAAGGTACACTGGAAGCTGAGATAACCTGTTTTAAAGTCCAGAAATTTACCTGCAAATCCAAGATAAAAATGTTTAAATATTCAGATCTGAGAAAAATGTTCAAGCATGAATGGGTGTTCCTTTTCTTTTTTTCCTATTGTTTCGGGAATTTTTATTATTTTAATATTATCGCAAATGTATTGTTGTAATATGGTAACGTACAATACGATGTCGTGTACATACATGAAATGTTAGTAACAACTGATAAAGGTGTGGGCTGACGATTAAATATGATAATGTAACAGTTTGTATTTATTCATGAAAAGACCTATTGATTTTAAAGAAAATTACATATTCCACCTAAGACAACATCCAATCACATTGCCTTTCTCCTTTCGTCTCCTTCATCCATCCATCCATCTATCTATCTATCTATCTATCTATCTATCTATCTATCTATCTCTTCTCACGGACGTGCTGTCACATCGGCTGCGAAGGTAAACGTTTATTTGACCTTTTACTGTCCACATTTTGTTGGAATTTTTAAATAATTTTGTTGCGAAGCACCTAGGCTTCATTTGTGTGTATTTTCAAGGGCAGGAATTGACCCCCAGGGGCAGTTTCGGCCCTAGCAAAATACAAAAATTTCCTTCTTGACATTTGAAAAATGTCGAGAAACATAATTTTGGAACGCTTGTCTTGTTCTTTTGACAAGCATTTCCCGAGGCTTCAGATGCCAGAAGAGAAAAAAGAACAGAATAGCGCGTGCTCATGCAGTGGCAGGAACGCAGTTGCTGTAAACGTCACAAAGACTGTGAGTACAGCTACTAACAGCCCTCTCACCACCACCACCACCACCACCACCACCAACACCAACAACAAAAACAAAACTGTAACCAAGGTTACAAAACCATGCGTGAAAACCGTCACAAATGTCTCTGACGTAAGCACCACTGCTGCTGACGCCATCATCACCACCACCAACGACAACAACAACAACAACAACAACAGCAACAACAACAACAACAACAACAACAGCAACAACAAGGAAGTAAAGTTATCGGCCGTCAGCAATGACACCATCACCTGTTCAACAAACTCTGCTGCCACTACCACCACCTTTGAACCAGGCAGTACATACACCAACATAAACAAAAATATCCAGAAGAACATGTCCGCCAGCACAACAAAAACAAATTTCGCAAATGCTCTAAAGGAAAAAAGAACAACAGTGACATTCACACAAAAACAAATAAAAGACACAAAATCCCTTCTTACGAAAGAAGGAGATGATGTCAGAATAAACATCCCAAAAGATATTATAGAAATGAAAAACAAAAAGTGCATCATTTATAAACTGGTAAACACAAAAACCAGACGTGTAGAAAATGTTAGCACAGATAAAATTGAAGTTTGTCTTAGAAAAATTTGGCCTTATCAGAATCATGTCACTTGGGGAAGGAAATTTGGAACGGTGCAAGTAAGGTTTCTGGATGAAAATTTAGCTAAACAATTTTCGACACTCTCTCTCCGCACAGATGACTTGGTAATGATACCGAGTTATCTAGGACAGAGAGTGACCAAAGTTATGATAAAAAATGTGCCATCGGAGGTGGACACCCAATGGCTGATATCGGCCGTGTGCCTGGAAATGGAGGAGGCAAATATTTTGGAGATTACGGTCGGAGAGGAAAAGAACTGGGGAGGGAAAAATCTAGAAATCCTTCTCCACATCACGGAGGAGGCTTCACAGAAAATTCCTCCAAACATTAGATTGGCAGAGGACCACAAGCTGTATGTGGTGGTAGAGGGCAGGCGACCTCGCTGTTACCTATGCAACAGCGAAGCACATCTGAAAAAGGACTGCCCTCTGGCGGCTAAACAAAAACAACAACAACAACAACAACAACAACAACAGAAGCAACTACCAAATACCCCCAACAGAAAAACCTTACTACCAACACCACCAGCAACGCAAAAAACAACAACAGAAATATCAGCAATAACCACAACAGAAAAGACAACAGAAACTGCAAAAACAGAAGAAAAAAAAGAAAATTCCAAGACTGCCTCTCCCTCCCCCATATCACATACACCACACACAAATAACAATCAGCCAACATCAATAAAAACAGCAACACAAACATTCACAGAAACACACACAGACGCACAAAATTTGCCGTTACCTCTTTCTGACTCCTCAGATCTCCCATCATCCGATGAAGAGAGTGGGGAGGAGTGGAAAATAGCTACGAAAGGAAAGAGGAAGCGCAGTAAGAAGAAAACAAAACAAAATGCAAACACAAACAAAGCAGGGAGATTCACATCTCCCGAAAATACTACTAACACCAATAGTAATATAAAAAAAACAATGCTAACAGCAATAGACAGTACAAACACAGAGTTGATGAATTACATCAACTCTAAAACAAACATCACAAATAACGATATCAAAACCAACAACCACCCACGTACAACACCGCCAAAACACATTAAAATTATTCATGTAACACCAGCATTACACAACACAATAAAATCCCTCTACCCCAACTCGGTAGGGGGATTCCAGAAATATTTGTGCAAGAAATTGTACAATAGCCTCCTTGGTGAAAAATCCAAGGAGGAAACAAAACTTTCTAACGGCAAGTAACACTCTGTTCTTTTGTTTTGTGCTTTAAAGCACACGTATAAATAGAATCATGGTGAAGATTGGTTGTGTGAATGTGCGTGGCTTAGGGTCCCCTTGGAAACAAGGGTACCTCTTAAATGACATCAAGTCACACAATTTGGATATCATAGCCATTAGTGAGACCAGACTCCATGAACCGCGGGCCCTAAAGTCCATGTTTGGCGGACAGTTTAACATTTATTTTTCTCCCTGTCTGCCGAGGATGGGCGGTAGTGGCACGGCGGTTCTTTTTCGCAAGAGTCTGGATCTCCAAGTAAAGACGATATTTACGGACCCGGAGGGTAGACTGGTTGTCCTAGATGTGGACGGCAGCGATGGAGGCGCTTTTCGGTTGCTGGCAGTTTATGTGCCTCCTTTAACAGGTCGGTCAGACTTCTTTCGACGTCTAGAAGTATTCCTGGGAACGTCTCGTCCCTTACTTTTAGTGGGGGATTGGAATGCTACCTTGGACACGCATCTAGACTACGTGGGGAGTGACAAAAGTAGAAGGGGATGCAAAGGCCTCATAGACCTGCTCAGACGCTTCCAGTTGTCTGACAGGTACCGACTCGACCACCCAAATGTGCCAACGTGGACTTGGAGCAACCGCATTGGGTCGTCGAGATCGTATCTAGATAGGATAGTGTGTAGGACAAGAGATGGAGATAGTTTAGGATGTCCACAGTTCCACATAGTCAGCTACACGGATCACAAACTTGTGACGTGTACGCTAGACTTAGATAAGGCACATAGGCAGGGTCCCGGTTACTGGAAACTAAACGCGTCTTTCCCGTCGAGACAGGTTTTCAGAGACCGGATTAGCACGTTAGTAAAGAGGGCTTTGACGGGAGCCATCGTCAACAACAAATGGTGGTTTGCCCTCAAGAGAGCAGTGAGGGCGGAAGCAATAAGGTATAGCAGGGCACTAGCTGTAGAGAGGAACAGAGAAGAGGGGGAGCTAGTGATAAAGTTAGAAGAGGCATTGCGAAGTGGCATCGCATCCGACGTTTTAGCGGCGAGGTTGGCCCTCGACCAACACTTCAATGCTAAACACGAAGGGTGTGCTGTCAGGGCAAGGATGCGTGCTCTGAGGAATGAAGGTGTTGGAGCCGCACGAGAGGCCCGGGTGGCGGAGGCGCAGCGGGGTAACAGAGCCACCATCCGGTCTCTGGTAGACGAACAGGGGCGCGAATTGCTCGAGCCGAGCAAGATGTGCGAGGCGTTTCAGCGGCATTTTGCCCGACTGTTCGGGAGGAGTGGCGAGCGAGAAGGCAGGGTGGACTTTAGTGCCTACCTGCACAGCTTGCCACGACTCTCGGCAAGAGAGGCGGAGTGCTGCGAAGGGGTCATCACGGCGGAGGAGGTGAGGGACGCGATGGCGGGTTGCTCGACGGACAAATCTCCGGGTTTGGATGGTCTGCCCTACGAGCTTTACAACTGTATGCCAGACTTGTTTGGAGAAGTCTTGGCGGTCGTGTACTGCAACTGGCAGCAGAACGGGAGCATTCCCGGTTTTGTGAGCCGAGGAGCGGTAACGCTGCTGAAGAAAGATCCAAACAAGGGGGACGCCATAGATAACTTTAGGCCCATCACTCTGCTCAATGCAGACATGAAAATTTTGGCCAAGGTGTTAGCCAAGCGGTTGGCGTTTGTCATCGAGAAACTGGTCGGCACGGAGCAGACGTGCGCCGTGCCGGGCCGGAGCATCCATGACAACCTCCATCTGATGCGCTACATCATAGAGAGGGTAGTTAAGGAACCTGGCATGGGTGGGGCCCTGATCAATTTGGATCAATCGAAAGCTTTCGATAGGGTAGACCATCGATACTTGGAGGCCGTCCTCGAAGCGGCCGGCTTCGGTCCCGTTTTCCGCGGCTGGATGGCTGCCTTGTACACAGGCATCCGTTCGGTTGTTCGCGTCAATGGACGTCTATCGGGACCCTTCGACATTGCACGTTCGGTTCGTCAGGGATGCCCCCTGTCGCTGCTCCTGTACGTATTGACTCTCGAGCCACTACTGCGGAAGCTGGCGACGCTGAGGGGCATCCCGCGAGAACTGGGGTGCGGGACGAGCGTGTCGGCATACGCGGACGACGTCACCGTCATAGCGTCTAGCCACGAGCACATCGAGCTTGTCGGCGAGACGCTGAAAGACTACGAAGCGGTGACGGGAGCGAAAATCAACCGGGATAAGTCGGTGGGTTTGCTGCTCGGCACCTGGAGAAGCAAGCCCATACCGTCCGGCAGCGCCTCAGTAGTGGGACGCTGGACGGACGGTCCGGTCAAGTTGCTCGGAGTCTGGTTCGGTCCGGACCTGCAAACGGAGAAGAACTGGGACGAGATAACGAGTAGGGTGGCCACTCTCTGCCGGCAATGGTCCGAGAGGAAGCTGTCCCTAAAAGGTCGGGCGGAGGTGGCGAACGCGTACATCGCGTCCGTCATCGAATACCGCCTGACCGTCGTGCCTTGTCCCGATCGCGCCATCACCGAAATGGAGCGCATCCTCTTCCGCTTTTTGTGGAAAGGAAGCGTTCCGATGGTGAGGCGATCCGTTTGTTGCCAACACCCGCTGAAAGGAGGGCTGGGCATGCCGTGGTTGATGATGCGCAGACATGCGCTGAGACTGCGACATCTCCGGCTCTACGTAGACGACGGTGAGCAGGTGTGGTCGCCGTTTGTGCGACGCGCTTTCCCGCAGCTCGTCTCCATGACCGAGCTGCAGTCGTGGATCAAAAAGAGGCCGAGGAATGGCGAATGGCACCGTGAGTGTCGCGTTGCTCTGCAACAACTTTGCCGTCCCGGGTCGACCTTGAGCGGCTGCATCACAACGAAGTCATTCTATAGGGGATTAGTGGAGGGCAGGTACGACGACGATCTCGGGGCGAACCTGGGCGTCGACGAGGAATACCTGACCCGCCTGTTCAGGACGACTTTCGGGCCGGGACCTATGGACAACTTCCAGAGATCCCTGGCCTGGCAGTGTTACCGAGAGGCGCTACCCGTTCGGGATAAGCTCTATAGACACGGCTCGCGAAATGTGGGGCCGACCTGCCCGAGATGCGGTCAGAGCGATGAAACCGTTCTGCACGCACTCGTGCAGTGTCCAACCATTTCGGAGCTGTGGGCTTATGTCGAACGACTGCTGTCGCGTGTGGGACGAGTCGGTTTATCAACCGAGTCTATCGTCAATATCGTCACGCCTCCTTCCTTTAAACGGGAAGGAAGAGCTGTATTTATCGTACTTGTGGCTATGGCCAAAGAATGCATCTGGTGGACGCGTCTGAAAGGATTAGAGACAAATACTTTCCTCTCTGGTCAATCTCTCATCAACTTTTTCAAGTATCACTTGAAAAGGAAGGTGAGAGTAGAGAGGCAAGTGTTGTCTAGCAAATGTTTCGAAAAAAGATGGATACATGTAGCAAGAATGGCACGTATAAATGACGAAGCCACCTTGACCATGATTCTATAAAACGTTTTAAAATTTTGTAAACAAAGAAATTTTATTTAACAAACTGTGACGCTAAAGACCGAGGTTACCGTGGTCTTTTCGTAGGTTTTTCTTTCCACGGATAACCTCCCCATTTATTGGGAATTTTTTGTATTATTTCGTATTTTTTGTAAATACCCCAAACGTTTTGCGATGTTTTTTTTTTTTTTTTTTTTTTTTTTTTCATCGTTGTCCCCACTTTTGTTTTTTTTTTCTGCTTTGTTTTCGACCCCCTCGAAAAGAAAAACTCTACATTTGTATTTTGTCCCCTCTGTGTTGAGCCCTGTGTGGCTAATAAAGAAACCTATCTATCTATCTATCTCTTCTCACGGACGTGCTGTCACATCGGCTGCGAAGGTAAACGTTTATTTGACCTTTTACTGTCCACATTTTGTTGGAATTTTTAAATAATTTTGTTGCGAAGCACCTAGGCTTCATTTGTGTGTATTTTCAAGGGCAGGAATTGACCCCCAGGGGCAGTTTCGGCCCTAGCAAAATACAAAAATTTCCTTCTTGACATTTGAAAAATGTCGAGAAACATAATTTTGGAACGCTTGTCTTGTTCTTTTGACAAGCATTTCCCGAGGCTTCAGATGCCAGAAGAGAAAAAAGAACAGAATAGCGCGTGCTCATGCAGTGACAGGAACGCAGTTGCTATAAACGTCACAAAGACTGTGAGTACAGCTACTAACAGCCCTCTCACCACCACCACCACCACCACCACCACCAACACCAACAACAAAAACAAAACTGTAACCAAGGTTACAAAACCATGCGTGAAAACCGTCACAAATGTCTCTGACGTAAGCACCACTGCTGCTGACGCCATCATCACCACCACCAACGACAACAACAACAACAACAACAACAGCAACAACGACAACAACAACAACAACAGCAACAACAAGGAAGTAAAGTTATCGGCCGTCAGCAATGACACCATCACCTGTTCAACAAACTCTGCTGCCACTACCACCACCTTTGAACCAGGCAGTACATACACCAACATAAACAAAAATATCCAGAAGAACATGTCCGCCAGCACAACAAAAACAAATTTCGCAAATGCTCTAAAGGAAAAAAGAACAACAGTGACATTCACACAAAAACAAATAAAAGACACAAAATCCCTTCTTACGAAAGAAGGAGATGATGTCAGAATTAACATCCCAAAAGATATTATAGAAATGAAAAACAAAAAGTGCATCATTTATAAACTGGTAAACACAAAAACCAGACGTGTAGAAAATGTTAGCACAGATAAAATTGAAGTTTGTCTTAGAAAAATTTGGCCTTATCAGAATCATGTCACCTGGGGAAGGAAATTTGGAACGGTGCAAGTAAGGTTTCTGGATGAAAATTTAGCTAAACAATTTTCGACACTCTCTCTCCGCACAGATGACTTGGTAATGATACCGAGTTATCTAGGACAGAGAGTGACCAAAGTTATGATAAAAAATGTGCCATCGGAGGTGGACACCCAATGGCTGATATCGGCCGTGTGCCTGGAAATGGAGGAGGCAAATATTTTGGAGATTACGGTCGGAGAGGAAAAGAACTGGGGAGGGAAAAATCTGGAAATCCTTCTCCACATCACGGAGGAGGCTTCACAGAAAATTCCTCCAAACATTAGATTGGCAGAGGACCACAAGCTGTATGTGGTGGTAGAGGGCAGGCGACCTCGCTGTTACCTATGCAACAGCGAAGCACATCTGAAAAAGGACTGCCCTCTGGCCGCTAAACAAAAACAACAACAACAACAACAACAACAACAACAACAACAACAACAACAACAGAAGCAACTACCAAATACCCCCAACAGAAAAACCTTACTACCAACACCACCAGCAACGCAAAAAACAACAACAGAAATATCAGCAATAACCACAACAGAAAAGACAACAGAAACTGCAAAAACAGAAGAAAAAAAAGAAAATTCCAAGACTGCCTCTCCCTCCCCCATATCACATACACCACACATAAATAACAAGGAGCCAACATCAATAAAAACAGCAACACAAACATTCACAGAAACACACACAGACGCACAAAATTTGCCGTTACCTCTTTCTGACTCCTCAGATCTCCCATCATCCGATGAAGAGAGTGGGGAGGAGTGGAAAATAGCTACGAAAGGAAAGAGGAAGCGCAGTAAGAAGAAAACAAAACAAAATGCAAACACAAACAAAGCAGGGAGATTCACATCTCCCGAAAATACTACTAACACCAATAGTAATATAAAAAAAACAATGCTAACAGCAATAGACAGTACAAACAGAGTTGATGAATTACATCAACTCTAAAACAAACATCACAAATAACGATATCAAAACCAACAACCACCCACGTACAACACCGCCAAAACACATTAAAATTATTCATGTAACACCAGCATTACACAACACAATAAAATCCCTCTACCCCAACTCGGTAGGGGGATTCCAGAAATATTTGTGCAAGAAATTGTACAATAGCCTCCTTGGTGAAAAATCCAAGGAGGAAACAAAACTTTCTAACGGCAAGTAACACTCTGTTCTTTTGTTTTGTGCTTTAAAGCACACGTATAAATAGAATCATGGTGAAGATTGGTTGTGTGAATGTGCGTGGCTTAGGGTCCCCTTGGAAACAAGGGTACCTCTTAAATGACATCAAGTCACACAATTTGGATATCATAGCCATTAGTGAGACCAGACTCCATGAACCGCGGGCCCTAAAGTCCATGTTTGGCGGACAGTTTAACATTTATTTTTCTCCCTGTCTGCCGAGGATGGGCGGTAGTGGCACGGCGGTTCTTTTTCGCAAGAGTCTGGATCTCCAAGTAAAGACGATATTTACGGACCCGGAGGGTAGACTGGTTGTCCTAGATGTGGACGGCAGCGATGGAGGCGCTTTTCGGTTGCTGGCAGTTTATGTGCCTCCTTTAACAGGTCGGTCAGACTTCTTTCGACGTCTAGAAGTATTCCTGGGAACGTCTCGTCCCTTACTTTTAGTGGGGGATTGGAATGCTACCTTGGACACGCATCTAGACTACGTGGGGAGTGACAAAAGTAGAAGGGGATGCAAAGGCCTCATAGACCTGCTCAGACGCTTCCAGTTGTCTGACAGGTACCGACTCGACCACCCAAATGTGCCAACGTGGACTTGGAGCAACCGCATTGGGTCGTCGAGATCGTATCTAGATAGGATAGTGTGTAGGACAAGAGATGGAGATAGTTTAGGATGTCCACAGTTCCACATAGTCAGCTACACGGATCACAAACTTGTGACGTGTACGCTAGACTTAGATAAGGCACATAGGCAGGGTCCCGGTTACTGGAAACTAAACGCGTCTTTCCCGTCGAGACAGGTTTTCAGAGACCGGATTAGCACGTTAGTAAAGAGGGCTTTGACGGGAGCCATCGTCAACAACAAATGGTGGTTTGCCCTCAAGAGAGCAGTGAGGGCGGAAGCAATAAGGTATAGCAGGGCACTAGCTGTAGAGAGGAACAGAGAAGAGGGGGAGCTAGTGATAAAGTTAGAAGAGGCATTGCGAAGTGGCATCGCATCCGACGTTTTAGCGGCGAGGTTGGCCCTCGACCAACACTTCAATGCTAAACACGAAGGGTGTGCTGTCAGGGCAAGGATGCGTGCTCTGAGGAATGAAGGTGTTGGAGCCGCACGAGAGGCCCGGGTGGCGGAGGCGCAGCGGGGTAACAGAGCCACCATCCGGTCTCTGGTAGACGAACAGGGGCGCGAATTGCTCGAGCCGAGCAAGATGTGCGAGGCGTTTCAGCGGCATTTTGCCCGACTGTTCGGGAGGAGTGGCGAGCGAGAAGGCAGGGTGGACTTTAGTGCCTACCTGCACAGCTTGCCACGACTCTCGGCAAGAGAGGCGGAGTGCTGCGAAGGGGTCATCACGGCGGAGGAGGTGAGGGACGCGATGGCGGGTTGCTCGACGGACAAATCTCCGGGTTTGGATGGTCTGCCCTACGAGCTTTACAACTGTATGCCAGACTTGTTTGGAGAAGTCTTGGCGGTCGTGTACTGCAACTGGCAGCAGAACGGGAGCATTCCCGGTTTTGTGAGCCGAGGAGCGGTAACGCTGCTGAAGAAAGATCCAAACAAGGGGGACGCCATAGATAACTTTAGGCCCATCACTCTGCTCAATGCAGACATGAAAATTTTGGCCAAGGTGTTAGCCAAGCGGTTGGCGCTTGTCATCGAGAAACTGGTCGGCACGGAGCAGACGTGCGCCGTGCCGGGCCGGAGCATCCATGACAACCTCCATCTGATGCGCTACATCATAGAGAGGGTAGTTAAGGAACCTGGCATGGGTGGGGCCCTGATCAATTTGGATCAATCGAAAGCTTTCGATAGGGTAGACCATCGATACTTGGAGGCCGTCCTCGAAGCGGCCGGCTTCGGTCCCGTTTTCCGCGGCTGGATGGCTGCCTTGTACACTGGCATCCGTTCGGTTGTTCGCGTCAATGGACGTCTATCGGGACCCTTCGACATTGCACGTTCGGTTCGTCAGGGATGCCCCCTGTCGCTGCTCCTGTACGTATTGACTCTCGAGCCACTACTGCGGAAGCTGGCGACGCTGAGGGGCATCCCGCGAGAACTGGGGTGCGGGACGAGCGTGTCGGCATACGCGGACGACGTCACCGTCATAGCGTCTAGCCACGAGCACATCGAGCTTGTCGGCGAGACGCTGAAAGACTACGAAGCGGTGACGGGAGCGAAAATCAACCGGGATAAGTCGGTGGGTTTGCTGCTCGGCACCTGGAGAAGCAAGCCCATACCGTCCGGCAGCGCCTCAGTAGTGGGACGCTGGACGGACGGTCCGGTCAAGTTGCTCGGAGTCTGGTTCGGTCCGGACCTGCAAACGGAGAAGAACTGGGACGAGATAACGAGTAGGGTGGCCACTCTCTGCCGGCAATGGTCCGAGAGGAAGCTGTCCCTAAAAGGTCGGGCGGAGGTGGCGAACGCGTACATCGCGTCCGTCATCGAATACCGCCTGACCGTTGTGCCTTGTCCCGATCGCGCCATCACCGAAATGGAGCGCATCCTCTTCCGCTTTTTGTGGAAAGGAAGCGTTCCGATGGTGAGGCGATCCGTTTGTTGCCAACACCTGCTGAAAGGAGGGCTGGGCATGCCGTGGTTGATGATGCGCAGACATGCGCTGAGACTGCGACATCTCCGGCTCTACGTAGACGACGGTGAGCAGGTGTGGTCGCCGTTTGTGCGACGCGCTTTCCCGCAGCTCGTCTCCATGACCGAGCTGCAGTCGTGGATCAAAAAGAGGCCGAGGAATGGCGAATGGCACCGTGAGTGTCGCGTTGCTCTGCAACAACTTTGCCGTCCCGGGTCGACCTTGAGCGGCTGCATCACAACGAAGTCATTCTATAGGGGATTAGTGGAGGGCAGGTACGACGACGATCTCGGGGCGAACCTGGGCGTCGACGAGGAATACCTGACCCACCTGTTCAGGACGACTTTCGGGCCGGGACCTATGGACAACTTCCAGAGATCCCTGGCCTGGCAGTGTTACCGAGAGGCGCTACCCGTTCGGGATAAGCTCTATAGACACGGCTCGCGAAATGTGGGGCCGACCTGCCCGAGATGCGGTCAGAGCGATGAAACCGTTCTGCACGCACTCGTGCAGTGTCCAACCATTTCGGAGCTGTGGGCTTATGTCGAACGACTGCTGTCGCGTGTGGGACGAGTCGGTTTATCAACCGAGTCTATCGTCAATATCGTCACGCCTCCTTCCTTTAAACAGGAAGGAAGAGCTGTATTTATCGTACTTGTGGCTATGGCCAAAGAATGCATCTGGTGGACGCGTCTGAAAGGATTAGAGACAAATACTTTCCTCTCTGGTCAATCTCTCATCAACTTTTTCAAGTATCACTTGAAAAGGAAGGTGAGAGTAGAGAGGCAAGTGTTGTCTAGCAAATGTTTCGAAAAAAGATGGATACATGTAGCAAGAATGGCACGTATAAATGACGAAGCCACCTTGACCATGATTCTATAAAACGTTTTAAAATTTTGTAAACAGAGAAATTTTATTTAACAAACTGTGACGCTAAAGACCGAGGTTACCGTGGTCTTTTCGTAGGTTTTTCTTTCCACGGATAACCTCCCCATTTATTGGGGATTTTTGTATTATTTCGTATTTTTTGTAAATACCCCAAACGTTTTGCGATGTTTTTTTTTTTTTTTTTTTTTTTTTTTCATCGTTGTCCCCACTTTTGTTTTTTTTTCTGCTTTGTTTTCGACCCCCTCGAAAAGAAAAACTCTACATTTGTATTTTGTCCCCTCTGTGTTGAGCCCTGTGTGGCTAATAAAGAAACCTATCTATCTATCTATCTATCTATCTATCTATCTATCTATCTATGTGTGTGTAGGTATGCATGTACGTGTTCATGTGAGTGTGTGTGTATGTGCGTGCGTATGTGTGTGTATACACGTATATTCATGTATATCATCTGTTGCCTTATATGGTCATTAGGGTGTAAAGTTAAATAATCAATAAACTTCATATTATTAAACAAAATAATAACTCAGATGGAATTCTGGTTTAAGCACTCCATTCTTCACACGGAAATTCATACAATTATACAAAAAAAAAAAAGTGTGTATGATTTAAGAGCGATATAGCTATTATTTTTAGCACATCTCACAACCACCTGATACCTTCCTTGTTTCTTTGCCTTTCATATATTGATATATTTCAATATTCCTGCCACCCCAGTAAATACATTTAATAGAATGATGATGCACCCATCGGCGGTCCATTGCAGGGATTTAAGCCAAACATTAAAAAGAGAAATTTCGAAAAGTAGTGTAACTTTTAGGATTTAGGATTTTAAAAAATTTAGTATAATTTTTTTCTTTTCATAATCGTATATATTCCCGAGTGTAGAACACAAAATTCGCAAAGATTTTCTGAAAATTTCCCAAAATAAAAAAGTTATGCATCTGATTTTTTACCATTTTAATCCTCTTGTCAAGGTCATGATTCAAAACTGGATCTTTATATATATATATATATATATATATATATGTATATATATATCCATATGTATGTATGTATGTATTGATGCTCACACACATATATATATATAATCACACACGTACACATTAGTTACCGAGCACATATATTTAAACAAGTATTGAGGATCTAACACGAAATAACTTCTAAAATACAAAATTTTTCCAAAAACGTTAAGCGTAAACCCTGTCGTATCCGAAGTTCAAAGTGTTTAGTTAAAAAAAAAATAATTATAAAATCTATGTTTGAGATGGAAAAGAACTTTATATATATATATATATATATATATATATATATATATATATATATATATATATATATATATATATATATATATATATATTAATAAATTATAGGGTGGCAAAGAAAATTTTAGAAATTTTATTTACCACCAGTGGCCTAGCGAGAGTAAAAACAGTCAATAGACTATGTATTATTCATTAGAAATGCAGAGACGCCTATAATAGGACATCTACTCGCTAGAAATAGCAGCAAAAATACTACATACCACAAAAGTTAGGGATAATTTCGAAAGGAAATGAAAAATAAAAACTTTTACCAATCTATATTCTGTACCATGGTTTCAAGTCAATTTTAGTAAGATAAAGATTATATCTTACAAGGTCAGACTTTCGTCAGCAGAATTGACCAGACAACATATGAAGCACGAATCAGTACGCCGCATGGTTCGTGTTTTTATGTCTAATTTTTCAAAATATACCGCGTATTTACGGTTTACCTAATCGGCAGCAAATACAAAAATGCAAAATGCCGAAATTCCTACAGAAAATCATCCAAAAAGAATTTTATCATTATTAATAAATTATAGGGTGGCAAAGAAAATTTTAGAAATTTTATTTACCACCAGTGGCCTAGCGAGAGTAAAAACAGTCAATAGACTATGTATTATTCATTAGAAATGCAGAGACGCCTATAATAGGACATCTACTCGCTAGAAATAGCAGCAAAAATACTACATACCACAAAAGTTAGGGATAATTTCGAAAGGAAATGAAAAATAAAAACTTTTACCAATCTATATTCTGTACCATGGTTTCAAGTCAATTTTAGTAAGATAAAGATTATATCTTACAAGGTCAGACTTTCGTCAGCAGAATTGACCAGACAACATATGAAGCACGAATCAGTACGCCGCATGGTTCGTGTTTTTATGTCTAATTTTTCAAAATATACCGCGTATTTACGGTCATTTCCTTTCGAAGTTATCCCTAACTTTTGTGGTATGTAGTATTTTTGCTGCTATTTCTAGCGAGTAGATGTCCTATTATAGGCGTCTCTGCATTTCTAATGAATATATATATATATATATATATATATATATATATATATATATATATCTTATACACATACACACACACACACACGTGTGTATGTATGTGTGTATGCAGTCCTCTAAGAATTCTTGACTGTGAAATTAGGCACGTGTATATCTGTCAACAGAATGAGTTTGTTTTTGTGCTCCCCAATCTATATATGCCATCCCTGAAGAGCACGTGTATTCGATAACCATCTTGTTGTCTAAAATCCGGTGGAAGCCGATCGGTAAGATCGGCTGTAACGAATCTATAATACTCTATATTTTGATTAACCCACACTCTCACACAATCACATGCGTACATGTGTGCGTGTGCTTGTGTGTGTATGTGCGTGCGTGTGTCTGTGTGTGCGTGTATGTGTGTGTGTGTGCATATGCGTATCAGTGCGCGCGCGCGCGTATTAAATAATTATTTACATTTTTTTAAAACTGCGGCGTTGATTCCCTGAAATTCTCTCTGTGGACATGATTGTCATGCGGTTCCCCTTGGTCCATTTTCCAGTACCGGAACAACATGGATTTGCTGGAACTTTTAGTTCCAAAACCTTTCTGGACAACTAAATTTTCCCAATCAGGGATGACCACCATAATCAACATATTTTAAATTTAACAAATATTAAACTTACTTAAAGAATTAAATGAAATACAGGTTTCTGCGCTTTAAAGTAAATTCGTGCAGATTATAAGTTCCGGATCATCCAACTATCAATATCTGGAAAATCGGTGTTGCTGTATATGGCTATTCTTGACTTTTGATAAAGGACTCCCTCAGGCCTTTAGACATTGGTCAGACTGCTACAGTTGCTGTTGATGTTAAGATCGAACGAATTGTTAGTTGAAGTCTGCAGTGAAATATGGTGGGAAAGTAATTTCCGCGGATACATGACGACTCCGAGTGAAAAGTTGATCTGTGTAGCCTTGAGTGAACACGTTACATGATAAAGCAAGTTCGTAAGAAAGAAAATAATTGAGGTAACGCTACACAAAGACTGACAAGAAGGCGTGTATATATATATTAAAAGTGGGAGTGCTTTGGTGACTGGTTACGAAACAAATAACCTGTTTTCTTCTATATGCAATTAATTTTAACAGTGTGTGTGTATGTGTGTGTCTGTGTTTTACTGGTTAGTCTAAGTATACTAGCAACATTTTCTGTTGCGCGGGGAGGTACGTAGCTTAGTGGTTTTGGTATTTAGGTCAGGATCGCGAGTCCGAAAACCTGTGGGCGAGACTCTTTATTTTATATACATTGCTCCAGTCCACTCAGCTGCTAAAAATTAGCAGTATCTATATTTCAAAGGGCCAGCCTTGTCATATATATATATATATATATGCACACATACATTTATATATACCTACATACATTTATATATATAGACACTTTCAAATTTATCAGAATATTTGGACTGAAGATTGGAATAGTGAAATTTTCATTCGCTTAACCATGAAACGATTCGTATCCAATTAACTAAAGACTTGTTTTGTTTACGCTTTTCCCTCCGGTTTTTTGTTCTATGTGTGCCATAAATATCGCCATCCGTTTAGAGAAAAATTTGTAGTTTAGAATCAGTAGTTCTTTGACTGCTATTTCTAAATTTTCAGTATGTTGGAGAAGCAACTCAATGCTAATCCCTGTATATTTATGATGATAAATGGTTTTACCGATAAAGGTTTTTTCATACTGAACTACTTGGCAAAATTGTTAATTATTAATTCTATTATTAATTGACGATTCCCTGCCCTTATTCTTGTATATATATATATATATATATATATATATATATATATATATATATATATATATATATATATATATATATATATATATATATATATATATATATATATACCGGAGTAAGCACATGAAATGTGCAACAAGGTGGAAAAAAGAGTACTCAAATACCAGAGGTAGAGTAATATGCTTTATTTAAAAGCAGCAGAAATATAACAAAAAAACCGTTACTCTGAGTTTCACGTTCCCGTTCATCGGACAGTTTTGTTAGAAATGGAGGAAGGATAACGATGCAATCGAAAGTAATGTAAAATTTAAAATTTAAAACACATGGATTCGTCTGATTGGTTGTTTCAAATAAGGGCCATGGATTGGTCGTTTCAATTAACGGTCAATGATGTGTAATTCACAGACCAAATAAATTTAATACAGATTCACCCTATTAAAAAATATCGAAGAAAACCTTAAATAGAAAAATGGGCTCCAAATACATATTATAGATAATTAATTATATTCGAATTAACGCTTTAAAATCAAATCAATAAAATAAAGCATACGCTGCATTCAAAATAAAATAAAATAAAATAAAATAAAATAAAATAAAATAAAATAAAATAAAATAAAATAGCGTGTATGTATACAAGGCTATCCACAACATATATATATATCTACATGTAAATATATACATCGAAATATACAGCTGCATACGCACAGACAATCTACGTATATAGGTCTATATTTACAAGGCACAGATATATACATAAGTACAAATCTACACACATATACGTACACACGCATATAAGCCTGCGCATGGAAAACCGATGCACTGGTAACGACAATTGTATCTTAATCTATGGAGTGGAGGGGTAAAGAGTAACGTATCTATAATAACGTTAAATATGGGAAAGGGGGTGGCGGGGGGAATGTAGTTGTCATAAAAAAGGGAAAGGAGAAAGAAAGAGAATAAAGAAATGTGATCTTTGTTTATTGGAAAAAATGAATATCTTGTTCCAGGATAAGGCGCTAAACCAAAGACGCGAACTTTTAAACACATGTAGGCATGCGTCCAAATTTAAAATGTCTACATGTAATATTCCATATGGGTAAAATTTTGGACTATGATCGACTCCTTATAACCATTGTGCAATCTGACTATTGGATTGGTACTGAATTAGCGTTGTGAGAATTTTGTAAAGACCCCTACGTCATTTTAAGAAAACCTTCGTCTGTTATATACATAATTTTTCTTCTCCCTTGTTTTTACTTTTATTTTTATTTATTTTTTACTTTTTATTTTTTTCTATTCTATTTTTTAAAAAAACGCTTTGTATTCTTTTATTCTTTTATGCATGTATTTTCGCCTGGTTTTAACCTTTATACAACCAGCGGTTTAAGAAGTTGGCTGCATATATACACTGAAATCTAATGGGTTTTTTTTATGTAGATGTCTGTATAGTTAAAGCACTTACGTATTCATATACATGTACCTACGCTTGCATATGGGGCCTGGGTTCGCACTTGTGCATATGCTGTTATGATTTCGTGCGTATATTCTTTTTGTGTATACACGGTAAGGGCATATGCTTGTGTTTATTTATACATACATGCATCTATATTATTATGTGTGCGTATGTGCGATTAGGTTCACACTCACATATACTTGTATGTGTACATGCGCATGCACAAGGTTATGATCGTAACTATTTGCGTACATATCAGCATATGTATCTATATGCATGATGCTATATACATTTTTGTATACGCATATATGCGCAATCTAAATTTTTATGCACGTTCACTATATGTTCTTGCTTATTTTCTCTCTCTACTTCTTCCTTCCTATCCCCAGCCTTTCTCTCTTCTCTTTTCTTCCTTTTTTTCCATTTCTTTCTTTCTTTCTTTATTCTCTTTCTTTCTCCTTTCCCTTTTTTATGACAACTACATTCCCCCCGCCACCCCCTTTCCCATATTTAACGTTATTATAGATACGTTACTCTTTACCCCTCCACTCCATAGATTAAGATACAATTGTCGTTACCAGTGCATCGGTTTTCCATGCGCAGGCTTATATGCGTGTGTACGTATATGTGTGTAGATTTGTACTTATGTATATATCTGTGCCTTGTAAATATAGACCTATATACGTAGATTGTCTGTGCGTATGCAGCTGTATATTTCGATGTATATATTTACATGTAGATATATATATATATATGTTGTGGATAGCCTTGTATACATACACGCTATTTTATTTTATTTTATTTTATTTTATTTTATTTTATTTTATTTTGAATGCAGCGTATGCTTTATTTTATTGATTTGATTTTAAAGCGTTAATTCGAATATAATTAATTATCTATAATATGTATTTGGAGCCCATTTTTCTATTTAAGGTTTTCTTCGATATTTTTTAATAGGGTGAATCTGTATTAAATTTATTTGGTCTGTGAATTACACATCATTGACCGTTAATTGAAACTACCAATCCATGGCCCTTATTTGAAACAACCAATCAGACGAATCCATGTGTTTTAAATTTTAAATTTTACATTACTTTCGATTGCATCGTTATCCTTCCTCCATTTCTAACAAAACTGTCCGATGAACGGGAACGTGAAACTCAGAGTAACGGTTTTTTTTGTTATATTTCTGCTGCTTTTAAATAAAGTATATATATGTATATATATATATATATATATATATATATATATATATATATATATATATATATATATATATATATATAGGAAAATGAAAAAAAGCCAGAATGCTAAACTGGAAGCATATTTTAATAAAGATTTCTTCTAACCGGTTTTCTTTGCGAAAAGCAAATTATCAAGAAGAAGGAGAAGGAAAATGTTTTTTTTACAAAGAAGTACAAAATGAAGGAAATAATATATAAAACAATAATATATAAAAAAATAAATATACCCATACATTATATTGTCTTTGAGCTTTTGTAGTTCAATAGTAGTTCATGTATAAACTGGTAGTAAAAATAAGGATGCATGAGAGTTGAGAGTTTTGTTAGGTTTTAAAATAAGGGTTAAAAGTTTGTGTTAAGCAGGAAATGTGGTGTCAAAACAGGAAGTGTGTGTAAGGGGAGACAAGTGTTTTTAGTTGGAGTTATGAACTCTTTTTTTCAACAGGAAGTTTGTGTCTGTTCATAGAGAAATAAAGTCACTGAGGGGTGTGTGTGTGTATATATATATATATATATATATATATATATATATATATATATATATATATATCCATATGTATGTATGTATGTATTGATGCTCACACACATATATATATATAATCACACACGTACACATTAGTTACCGAGCACATATATTTAAACAAGTATTGAGGATCTAACACGAAATAACTTCTAAAATACAAAATTTTTCCAAAAACGTTAAGCGTAAACCCTGTCGTATCCGAAGTTCAAAGTGTTTAGTTAAAAAAAAAAAAATTATAAAATCTATGTTTGAGATGGAAAAGAACTTTATATATATATATATATATATATATATATATATATATATATATATATATATATATATATATATATATATATATATTATTATTTGTAGCAGGCACGGTCGATTCGACAAGCGCGGATAGGACAAGGTGGGAGGGGTATCCTCGATGCATGAACAGACGAGCAAGATACTGGGACTGGGTCTCGAAATCCTGGTCCAGGCTGCACAAACGTTGGAGGCGGAGGAACTGGGAGTAGGGGATGGCCCGTTTGGTGTGGAATGGATGGGAGGAGGAGAAGTTGAGGTAGAGGTGGGAGTCAGTGGGTTTGAAGAAGGCGGAGGTAGTTAGAGAGTTGGAGGGGGAGGTTGATGGAAAGAGAGATGTCGAGGAAGTTAACAGAGGTGTCAGAGATGGTAGAAGTAAAGTCAAGAGCAGGGTGGAAGTTAGAGAGGAAGGAGATGAAAAGGCAGAGCTGTTCGCAGGAGAGGCAGGTGGCTCCTATACAGTCATCTATGTAGCGACCGTATAGTTCTGGGGTCGGACCGGAGAATTGGGAGAATACTTGGACCTCAATGTAACCAACAAAGAGGTTGGCGTAATTGGGCTCCATTCTCGTTCCCATCGCGACCCCAGAGACTTGTTGGTAGGTATCTCCGGCGAACGTGAAGCAGTTGAGGGTGAGGACGAGTTCTGCCAGACGAAGCAGGGTAGGGGTGCTAGGTGTGGGGTCAGGGCGGCGGTCAAGGAAGTATTGGAGGACTGAGAGACCATCGTTGTGTGGAATCACGGTGTATAGGGATTTGATGTCCAGGGTGAAGAGGAGGTGTGAGGGGCCGGGAGGGAAAGAAAAGGAATTGAAGAGGCGAAGGGCGTGGTTGGTGTCGTGTATGTGGGATGGGAGGGCAGCAACTAACGGGGATAGGATATGGTCGAGGTATTTTGAAATGAGTTCGGTGGGGCAATTGCAAGCAGAGACAAGGGTTGTTAGGTTTGTGGATCTTAGGAAGGAAGTAGACGGAGGAGGTGCGGGGTGTGCGGACGATGAGGTTGGTGGCGGTAGCGGGGAGAGCAGAGGAGGAGATGAGGTCATGGATTGTGGAGGACACAAGCCGTTGGTAGGAGGGTGTGGGGTCGGAGGGGAGGAGGCGGTAGAAGAGGGGATGGTGAAGCTGGCTGAGCGCTTCCTCTTTGTAAAGGTCCGCGCGCCACACCACCACTGCTCCACCTTTGTCCGCCGGCTTGATGACGATGTCGTCGCGGCGGCGGAGATTGCGGAGGGCGACCGATTCGGCACGGGTGAGATTGACCCGGAGGGATCTTTTTTTAAAGTCGAAACGCTCGAATATATATATATATATATATATATATATATATGTTAATTCTCTAAATGAAGTATTAACAGTAACTGCACGATAAAGTGTAGTATATTGCCACTTAAGTGTGGCTGACCCCTAGGGGTGGATGTTACTGTTGCTTTTAGCCCCAGGAGGACATCTCCTCCAGCTGGCTTATCGACACACGACTGTGTCCTGTTTGCCAAGGGAAGTTATCCCTCTCACCTCGATCTGCAGCACGAACGTATCCGGATTTCAGGGTTATTTCCCTTCGTCGGCGTCCGACAGCTGATGACCTTGGTGAGAGAGACAAAAACCTGGCAAACTTATATCTTCTTTTCCAGTGAAAGCAACAGTAACATCCACCCCTAGGGGTTAGCCACACTTAAGTGGCAATATACTACACTTTATCGTGCAGTTACTGTTAATACTTCATTTAGAGAATTAACATTGCTTGTTTTCACCTTTTCAATATCAGTGAAGAATTTCACTGGAAAAGAAGATATAAGTTTGCCAGGTTTTTGTCTCTCTCACCAAGGTCATCAGCTGTCGGACGCCGACGAAGGGCAATAACCCTGAAATCCGGATACGTTCGTGCTGCAGATCGAGGTGCGAGGGATAACTTCCCTTGGCAAACAGGACAAAGTCGTGTGTCGATAAGCCAGCTGGAGGAGATGTCCTCCTGGGGCTAAAAGCAACAGTAGCATCCACCCCTAGGGGTCAGCCACACTTAAGTGGCAATATACTACACTTTATCGTGCAGTTACTGTTAATACTTCATTTAGAGAATTAACATTGCTTGTTTTCACCTTTTCAATATCAGTGAAGAATTTCACTGGAAAAGAAGATATAAGTTTGCCAGGTTTTTGTCTCTCTCACCAAGGTCATCAGCTGTCGGACGCCGACGAAGGGAAATAACCCTGAAATCCGGATACGTTCGTGCTGCAGATCGAGGTGAGAGGGATAACTTCCCTTGGCAAACAGGACACAGTCGTGTGTCGATAAGCCAGCTGGAGGAGATGTCCTCCTGGGGCTAAAAGCAACAGTAACATCCACCCCTAGGGGTCAGCCACACTTAAGTGGCAATATACTACACTTTATCGTGCAGTTACTGTTAATACTTCATTTAGAGAATTAACATTGCTTGTTTTCACCTTTTCAATATCAGTGAAGAATTTCACTGGAAAAGAAGATATAAGTTTGCCAGGTTTTTGTCTCTCTCACCAAGGTCATCAGCTGTCGGACGCCGACGAAGGGAAATAACCCTGAAATCCGGATACGTTCGTGCTGCAGATCGAGGTGAGAGGGATAACTTCCCTTGGCAAACAGGACACAGTCGTGTGTCGATAAGCCAGCTGGAGGAGATGTCCTCCTGGGGCTAAAAGCAACAGTAACATCCACCCCTAGGGGTCAGCCACACTTAAGTGGCAATATACTACACTTTATATATATATATATATATATATATATATATATATATATATATATATGGAGTTAAACGCAGGTGTTATTCAAATTTTTTACTTCCGACACATGTTTCGAAGATATCACTGGTATTATTCTAATGGAATAAAATGGTGTAAAACAGTGTAATTTTCTGTTCAGGAAAAAGAAAAAAACTCGTCAATAAGACATTTTAACAAAAAATGATGGATATATATAGTGATTGAGGATATAACGTTAAAGGTAGCCTATAGAAAGAGGAGGGGTAAAAGAAAGAAAAAAACAAATAAATGAGAAGTATATAACTATATGTATCTATATATATAAAAATGAGAATGTGTGTATGTCTGTCTGTCTGTCTGTCTGTCTGTCTGTCTGTCTGTCTGTCTGTGTGAATCCCTAAAACTCGAGAACTACGCAACCAATTTCATTCAAATTTTACACATGCCTTACTTAGGGTTCCAGTTGTGTTTTAGTCAAAAAAATTTTA
>NC_142949.1:30203152-30240652 GCF_046866305.1 Octopus bimaculoides | reverse complement strand
GGCACGTGTATATCTGTCAACAGAATGAGTTTGTTTTTGTGCTCCCCAATCTATATATGCCATCCCTGAAGAGCACGTGTATTCGATAACCATCTTGTTGTCTAAAATCCGGTGGAAGCCGATCGGTAAGATCGGCTGTAACGAATCTATAATACTCTATATTTTGATTAACCCACACTCTCACACAATCACATGCGTACATGTGTGCGTGTGCTTGTGTGTGTATGTGCGTGCGTGTGTCTGTGTGTGCGTGTGTGTGTGTGTGCATATGCGTATCAGTGCGCGCGCGCGCGTATTAAATAATTATTTACATTTTTTTTAAACTGCGGCGTTGATTCCCTGAAATTCTCTCTGTGGACATGATTGTCATGCGGTTCCCCTTGGTCCATTTTCCAGTACCGGAACAACATGGATTTGCTGGAACTTTTAGTTCCAAAACCTTTCTGGACAACTAAATTTTCCCAATCAGGGATGACCACCATAATCAACATATTTTAAATTTAACAAATATTAAACTTACTTAAAGAATTAAATGAAATACAGGTTTCTGCGCTTTAAAGTAAATTCGGGGATGGTGAAGCTGGCTGAGCGCTTCCTCTTTGTAAAGGTCCGCGCGCCACACCACCACTGCTCCACCTTTGTCCGCCGGCTTGATGACGATGTCGTCGCGGCGGCGGAGATTGCGGAGGGCGACCGATTCGGCACGGGTGAGATTGGCCCGGAGGGATCTTTTTTTAAAGTCGAAACGCTCGAATATATATATATATATATATATATATATATATATGTTAATTCTCTAAATGAAGTATTAACAGTAACTGCACGATAAAGTGTAGTATATTGCCACTTAAGTGTGGCTGACCCCTAGGGGTGGATGTTACTGTTGCTTTTAGCCCCAGGAGGACATCTCCTCCAGCTGGCTTATCGACACACGACTGTGTCCTGTTTGCCAAGGGAAGTTATCCCTCTCACCTCGATCTGCAGCACGAACGTATCCGGATTTCAGGGTTATTTCCCTTCGTCGGCGTCCGACAGCTGATGACCTTGGTGAGAGAGACAAAAACCTGGCAAACTTATATCTTCTTTTCCAGTGAAAGCAACAGTAACATCCACCCCTAGGAGTTAGCCACACTTAAGTGGCAATATACTACACTTTATCGTGCAGTTACTGTTAATACTTCATTTAGAGAATTAACATTGCTTGTTTTCACCTTTTCAATATCAGTGAAGAATTTCACTGGAAAAGAAGATATAAGTTTGCCAGGTTTTTGTCTCTCTCACCAAGGTCATCAGCTGTCGGACGCCGACGAAGGGAAATAACCCTGAAATCCGGATACGTTCGTGCTGCAGATCGAGGTGAGAGGGATAACTTCCCTTGGCAAACAGGACACAGTCGTGTGTCGATAAGCCAGCTGGAGGAGATGTCCTCCTGGGGCTAAAAGCAACAGTAACATCCACCCCTAGGGGTCAGCCACACTTAAGTGGCAATATACTACACTTTATATATATATATATATATATATATATATATATATATATATATGGAGTTAAATGCAGGTGTTATTCAAATTTTTTACTTCCGACACATGTTTCGAAGATATCACTGGTATTATTCTAATGGAATAAAATGGTGTAAAACAATGTAATTTTCTGTTCAGGAAAAAGAAAAAAACTCGTCAATAAGACATTTTAACAAAAAATGATGGATATATATAGTGATTGAGGATATAACGTTAAAGGTAGCCTATAGAAAGAGGAGGGGTAAAAGAAAGAAAAAAACAAATAAATGAGAAGTATATAACTATATGTATCTATATATATAAAAATGAGAATGTGTGTATGTCTGTCTGTCTGTCTGTCTGTGTGAATCCCTAAAACTCGAGAACTACGCAACCAATTTCATTCAAATTTTACACATGCCTTACTTAGGGTTCCAGTTGTGTTTTAGTCAAAAAAAATTTAACTTCTTGCAGAGTTCGAGCCCACAGCAACATAATATCTCCTCCAAGTATTACGTGTCAAAAGTGAAACAAAAACACTCATGTCAAATACTTTCACTTTAAAAATGAAACTATTCCACTAACTGAAACAATCACATTTCGATACTGTAATGACAGATACTTTCAGAGAAAGAGAGAGAAAGAGATAAAGAAAGAGAGAGAGAAAGAGAGAGAGGGAGAGAGAGTGAGATAGAGAGAGAGAGAGAGAGAGAGAGAGAGAGAAAGAGAGAGAGAGAGAGAGAGAGAGAGAGAGAGAGAGAGAGAGAGAGAGAGAGAGAGAGAGAGAGAGAGAGATGTATATGTATACATATAGATGTATGTGTACACGTTATTCCACTAACTGAAACAATCACATTTTGATACTGTAATGACAGATACTTTCAGAGAGAGAGAAAGAGAGAAAGAGAGATGTATATGTATACATATACATGTATATGTACACGTATATGCATAGATATATATATATATAGATATAGATCTATATGCATACATGTATATGTATACACATGTGTAGATGTATATATATATATATATATAGATGTACATGTAATATGTACACATATATACATATATATATACATGCATACAGATATCTATACATATATACACCCATCACACACAAACACATGCACACAAACACACACATTAGTCATTTGTTTTCTTATCCAAAACTACGTCAAAAGTACTGAACGGATCTTTATGAAATTTGGAAATTATATTCTATGTATAACGGCCATAACTCCCATGAAAATTCATATATTTTTGATGTTGATGAAATTTTAACCCGAACATAACAGATGAGCATTATTTGTAATTCAACGGTACAACAGTGTAAGACTACCCTTTCAGATATACTTTCATTGTGATTTCTGCAATGTGGTGCATAAATTGTCAAGTAAATGAGACGCATCTTTGCCTCCACTGATTCACTTGCAAAGTGTTGAGTAAAATTATTTCGTTGCAGACCTCCTTTGGGTCTTTTTATTATCACTACGACACACATAGTCCCCAGTTGGTAACATTGAATTCAAGGCCCTCCTAGATGAGAAACTGGCATTCCACTTAATGTCTATGTTCCATGCTGGCATGGATAGGAGAGTTATTAATGTAGAAATATGGTATCGTAGCTACTAACAGTTGAGGGTTGCGTAGTCTAGACGGCGTTTTTAGATTTCATTATTTTCTTTAACCCGGGCAAAGCCGGGTATTTCTGCTAGTATTAAATAAAACCATATAAACTTGGAAAAAGATATATTTAGTGAATGTGAAATGTAAGAAGAAATTTAATTTTTTAAATTATATATAATAATAGATATCACTTATATGAACTCAAAGTGTATTTCTGCCAATGTTTACAAGGGGATTTTTAGAAAAAAGAATAAAAAAACTAGTTCAGAATTACAGAGAAGACAGAATTCCTTGCCTTTGTCATAAGGTATCGAGTTTGAGAGAATCAACCAATCTAAATTAAATGGTTTATTGTGGGCATGTGTGGGCTTTTGTACATCTATATCTACTAACGGTTATGTCTAATACGTTTTCCGCTGTATTGTGTATTTGCTTCTTTTTGTATCTGATATTTGTTATCTATCTCCTGTAAGAATGAAGATGTATATCATAATTTGCCATTTCTGTATGCGAAGACTGAGAAAAAAAATCTTGTGAAATTGAATTTATTTTAACGCGATACCTCTTGAAATTAGCTGAGGAGACACATCCACACCGAGGGATACGCCTAAACCGGATGTTCAGTATTCCACACGCGAGGGATCGATGCTAAATGAGTCCAAATAATTGTATCGATCAATAACGATTCTAGTATCTTCTGTGCCTCATGACACACACACACACACACACACACACACACACACACACACACACGCACAAAACATTTTTCCAGTGTTAGTCTTGTGTAAGAGAGGTAACACCTGTCTGCTGTGGTATTATCGATTTGAATGTTCCTTTTTATTTCATATGTGTGTGTGTGTGTGTGTGTGTGTGTGTGTGTGTGTGTGTGTGTGTGTGTGTGTGTGTATGTGTGTGTGTGTGTATATATATATACTTTATTCCCAAAGCAACAGTTATTATGTTTATCTCTAATATTTTTGGTTTCTCCTCCCCCTCACTCACTTCATCTTGTAACGGCCGTTATTTGTCATTTGAAGTTTGTTGTATGATAGGAATACTAATATTGTTTCAAGTTAAGATTAATGAAATAGCAAAAAAAAAAATTAAAGGCCACAAAAAAAAAAAAAACAAAAAAAATGAAATGTGAGAGAATTTTTTTTCAAAGGTGATCCTAACCTTTTGTATAACCATGCGTTAGTTGAAAATTGTAAAAAAAAACAACAAAAAAATGAAAGAAAAAAAAATAACAAAAATCTCAAAAATGTAGCATATATCAAATATTTCTGATTCATATTCTAAACAAAGTAGACATTCAATGTGTTATGTTATTCGGACTGTTAATGTTAACAGATTTCTACCTAATCAATGTATGTACATGAACATAATACTGCAAACCAAATACCCAAACATTCTTATCTGAGAAAATAATAATATATATGTCTGATGTTACATTTAATGCTTTTCATACCTACCCATCTGAAATTTCCATTCTTTCTATGATATAAAGTTGCCCATTTTTAACCCTTCAACATTTAAGCTTGCTATATCCAGCCTCTCGCACCTACACAGAAATGTCATTCTAGAAATTAACAACAACATTAAAATCTTGAAGTTTGGAGATAATACATGATTAATTTCGAAGCAATGTGAATAGATAGGTGCAGGCGTGGCTATGTTGTAAGATGCTTGCTTCCCAACCACATGGTTCTGGGTTCAGTCCCACTACGTAGTACCTTGGGCAAATGTTTTAGGCTGACCAAAACCTTGAAAGTGGATGTGGTATATCTTTGTCCCTTCACCACTACTTGACAACTGGTGTTGGTGTGTTTGCCTCCCCATAACTTAGCAGTTCAGCAAGAGATACTAACAGAATAAGTATGAGGCTTGACTAAAAATTTAAAGAGACACTAGCAGGACTGGTTCCTGTGCAGGTGGCACGTAAAAAACACCATTTTGAGCGTGGCCGTTGTCAGTACCCTCCTGACTGGCCCTCGTGCCGGTGGCGCGTAAAAGCACCCACTACACTCTCGGAGTGGTTGGCGTTAGGAAGGGCATCCAGCTGTAGAAACTCTGCCAGATCAGATTGGAGCCTGGTGCAGCCATCCGGTTCACCAGTACTCAGTCAAATTGTCCAACCCATGCTAGCATGGAAAGCGGACGTTAAATGACGATGATGATGATGATGATATACATATATATATATATATATATATATATATATATATACTAAATTAAAATGAGGCATGTGTTCAATACAACACACCTGGCAACTAATTTATCTAACTATATTCTCTTTTTCTCACTAATCATTCCCGCCCCATCTGCATCGGAAAACAAAGAAAAAACAGCAAATACTCGCACAGAGCAATGTTTAAAAGTGATAAGTTGGCGAGGTTAAATGTCGCGTAAGTCAAGAGAAAACGGCAAATATTGAGAATTTTCTAAAGGATATCTCAGTAATCAAAAGAGTTTATTGTCACCCATTAAATATATCTTGAGAATAACAATCTGACAGCCAAGTAAATATGTCGCTTTATATATGTATGTACGTGCGTATGCATGTACGTACGTACATATGTCAATATGTACGCATATATAGATTCATATGAATTAGGTACGTAAGTTGAAGCACCAAAAATATATGCGGTATTATCCGTACAACTCAAAATAAAGTGAATAAAATCAAAATAAGCAACAGCATATCCAAAATTGATGCAGTATGACCGTTTCAAGCAGCTCCATTTAATTGAACAATGCAATCATTACATCAATTTAAATGCAGGGCTATCCTCAGCTGCATAAATAAATAAATAAAATTTTTTAATCAGTCGGACACCCGTTTCATGAGTATAATAGTTTATATAGCAATTATGGCAGTTGTTAATAAGAAGAGTGCCTATAATTATGTTAAATAATTATGTGAAAATAAACAGTTTATACTGAAGTGCCTGAAGTGGTGAGTGGTAAAAAATGTAAGTTATTCAACTTTTAGGAAAATGTAAGTTATTCGACTTTTAGGAAATGTACAGAACATATTTTTTATTTGAATTTCTCGGGTGGTTTCCAACTTGAATCAATGGAAGCTGAGATAGGATTTGGTAAGACGGGCACAAGCTACTGTCATCTGTCTGCAACTACCTTTGGGAATCTACAATGCAAAGCCTCCTCTTACCAGTCAGATAATATTTTTTTCTCGTTATCAACTTCATTTGGCTTTTTTGTTTCTCTGTCCTACTGTGACTCTAGCAGGTCTAAATAAACTTTCTTCACTATTACCTACATAGGAGGCAATACTTACTCTAGCTAACTCCACGTAGTCTTCTACTGATATTACTTAACCTTCTTCTGATATTACTTAACCTTCTTCTACCTTCCTTTCTGGGTAAGTATATCTTGCTACACCTGCTCTTGGGTGACAGACAGACCGGCAGGCAGACGGACGGACGGACGGACGGACGAACGGGCGGACAGACAGACATACAAACAGGGAGGTAGGTAGATAGGTGGATGGGTGGGCAGCAGACAGACAGACAGAAATACAGACAAACAGACAGACAGACAGAGAGACAGACAGACAGATAGATAGATAGATAGATAGATAGATAGATAGATAGATAGATAGATAGATAGATAGATAGATAGTGCGATTTTTGTTTATTTGATTTGATTTTTGAGACAACAATTAAAATGTCTCTTGATAATATCAGAAATCGCCGTTGGCACGACTCCCCAAAAATTGTTTTTTGGGAGTCACACGCGCTAACTAACATTTTGCCTAACAAGCACGTTTTGGACCAGAATTCCTTATCTCCTTGTGTACCAGCTGTTTAATCTTGTTATAAATTGAGCCATTCAGTTATTTTTTTTTTCTTGAGGGATTAGTAAATCATCTAGCACACTCATGAAATGGGTGCAAAGAAGCTAATTGGCGGACATTCGGAATAGTTAACACGACCTTATTGAGAAAAGTAAGAGTAAAAATTCACTAGAAAAGGCACGTGGAAATGTAGGGCATAAATCTAAAGAATTAAATATTTTGAACAAAAGATTCTCAAAAGGAATCAGTCAACCAGTTCATAACCCTTTTCCTTCTCCATGAGTTTGTGATACCTATTCTTAAAATCCACCGCTCAACTATGACACCCGTTTCATGAGTACAATAGTTTATATAGCAATTATGGCAGTTGTTAATAAGAAGAGTGCCTATAATTATGTTATTTGGATCAATGGTTATTATGTTACATGTGTTTAGTTTGATGCTGGAAACTGTCAAGAAAACACTTAATAAGTTATGTGGACGAATATAGAAAAGATAATTAAATAGAAATCAACAGTTTACGTACAAAAACAAAGCGGTTTCAGTTTACGTGTTTTGACGCAATGAGATTGGTTACCATATATGTTGATTCGTAAAATTTCTCCAAGCGGTTGAAAGTTTTTACCACGATATTCCCCCAAAGACTGGAAAATTCCTTCACTTGGTGACACTTTTAACGTTACAGAGTATGTACTTCTATATTTAAAAGCACGTATTATCTTTTTCAATTTCAGTTTTGCGCATTTTTTCGCTTTTCCTTTTTCTAAAAGTTTATTCAGTGATTTCACAACAGCAATGGCTGCTTGGGTCACGTTCACATTTTCAACACTTACTTGCTTTCTTGCTGAGAAACACTCACAGAATTGCGCAGGTATTTCTGCTTCTTTACATGTTCTGTTACTTGGTATTGGTGACATAAGACTGATGCTTCTGTTACTCATCATCATTCGAATTTGTTTCCCTCTGTTCAGATTTTCAGAAAGCGTGGCATAAAAATCGAAAATCGTCACAAGACGATTTTGGTTTCTATGAACAGAATCGGCTTTTGATTTGTGTTTGATCTTGAACCATTCTGGGACAATGAAAAATAAAAAAGGTAAATTTGCTTCATGACTTCCAGCGACAGTTGTACGAAATCCACCCAAGCGGAAACCATGATCCCCGAAGAAAAACAGCAAAGTATTGTTTAGTATTTTCGATTGATGAAGCCATTGAAAAAACCCCAAAAGTTTGTCTTCCCATCTAGCCGCACCATGCAAGTGATTGTGCGTCCAACGTGTGAAAAATGTAAGGGCAAAATAAAAAGACATTTTATACTTTTTTAAAAACTGCTTCATATAATGTTGTACATAATCCGTCTCAGGAAGAGGGCCTACACAGAACTCGTTCCGAAATTTGTTCTTCATTGCAATAGTTAAAGGTCTAAAATAATAATCAGTCGGTTGTTTTCGAAATCCACGCGCTACATAATTGAATGCTGCTATGTAGGGATGGTCCTCTGCCATGACTGTTATAGCATTTCTTGAACTATAGTTTTTCCATATAAGATCCAAGGAATCATAAACCTGGCCGGAACGCCACTTAGTCTCGCTCAGAAATTTTCCTGATAATAATGCTAGTATATTTGGGAAGGTATTTTCACCAACCCTTGTAAATCCAGGAAACGAATAAGCTTTTAGTGTTTCTAGAAGGTACTTCTTCAAACGAGGCATTTGCCTAGAGAAGCTATTGTGAGACGTTGAATCAATTCCAATAAGAAGAACACTAAGTGGAATATCTTCAGCTCTTTTACCAGACTGAGATTTCAGTTTCTTCTGCACATGTTTTTTATCAATGATACGACTGTAGAAATCTGTATATAAGACGGAATTATTAACTCCTTCACATTTTATGAAACTGAATTCAGCATCAATTTTAGTTTGGTTATGAAAGGTAGTCGGTTTTCCCAAAATAATACTATTATCGCTGTTACCTCGTGTAACATTCCACTTCTGACAGCGTTTAATTTTGTTCGAGTAATAATCTGCTTTAATTGATTGGTCCACGTACAACATTGTACCAACGACTTTTGTTAACCTTGGTGGACCAGGGCACACCACTGGAGAACGATTAATATCAAAATCATCTTCTGGAACCTGGAACCTTAGTATCTTACAACCAATTGTATCAATGAAATATTCACCAGAAGTGTGATTAGGTTTTCTTTCGTGTTTCATCTTAAAGACTGAATCCTTCAAATAGTTCTTAAAGATAAAATCCATTTTGAACCATACTATAGTTAACATTAATAGTCCAATCACAATAATTCGTAAAAATAACCGAAAGATAGAATGTGTCATTTTGTAGCAACAGAATATTAACAAAATATATAATTTTAAGCTGGAGAGTTATTTGTTAGGAGAATGTGTCGTTGAAATTATCACATGAAATGTGAGATAACCTGTTTTAAAGTCAGAAGAAATTTACCTGCAAATCTGAGATAAAAACGTTTAAATATTCAGATCTGAGAAAAATGTTCAAGCATGAATGGATGCTTCGTTTCTTTTTTTCCTGTTATTTCGGGTATTATTATTATTTTAATATCATCGCCGATGTATTGTTGTAATATGATAACATATAATACGATGTTGTGTACATCCAGGAAAAGTCAGTAACAATTGATAAAAGTGTGGGCTGACGATTAAATATGATAATGTAACAGTTTGTATTTATTCATGAAAAGACCTATTGATTTTAAAGAAAATTACATATTCCACCTAAGACAACATCCAATCACATTGCCTTTCTCTTTTCCGTCTCCTTCATCTATCTATCTATCTATCTATGTGTGTGTGTATGTGCATGCGTATGTGTGTGTATACACGTATATTCATGTATATCATATGTTGCCTTATATGGTCATTAGGGCGTAAAGTTAAATAATCAATAAACTCCATATTATTAAACAAAATAATAACACAGATGGAATTCTGGTTTGTCAGAAAATGCTTGCAAATTTCTCTTCTTCACACGGAAATCCATACAATTATACAAAAAAAAAAAAAGTGTGTATAATTTAAGAGCGATATAGCTATTATTTTAAGCACATCTCACAACCACCTGACACCTTCCTTGTTTCTTTGCGTTTCATATATTGATGTATTTCAATATTCCTGCCACCCCAATAAACACATTTAATAGAATGATGATGCACCCATCGGCGGTCCATTGCAGGGATTTAAGCCAAAAATTAAAAAGAGAAAATTCGAAAAGGAGTAGAACTTTTAGGATTTATGGGCATGGGGAGGGGCTTAAAAAATTTAGTATATTTTTTTCTTTTCATAATCGTATAAATTCCCGAGTGTAGAACACAAAATTCGCAAAGATTTTCTGAAAATTTCCCAAAATAAAAGAAGTTATACATCTAATTTTTTTGCATTTTAATCCTCTCGTCAAGGTCATGATTCAATACTTGTTTAAATATATGTACTCGATAAATAATGTGTACGTGTTTGATTATATGTATATGTAAGCATCAAAACATACATACATATGGATATAATTATTACAAATTAAAAGGGTAAAGGATTATCAATTTATTAATTAATAAATCAATTAATAATTAATAATTTTTACCAAGCCCATCGGTATGAAAGCACCATTATTGGTGGAGAACTTATTCAAAAGCTCATATATTTATAAATATATGTGGTATATTTCGTTTTGGGATTTGGTTTGTAAGATTCTTTATGTGAGTTCGTGTGTTGAAGCATATTCTGTTGTGTCTGGGGAGAGTCATTCTCTTTTGGTGCCTTATAATTTAACACACTCATCGGTAAAATTTCCACTTATTTCTTTTTTTATTTTTCTAAAATTTTCGTTGCGTTTTGCAAGCTTTTCGACTATTGAAAAAGGTTGCAAGACGCAACGAAAATTTTCGGAAAATAAAAATAAGGAATAAGTGGAAATTTTACCGGTGAGTGTGTTAAATTATAAGGCACCAAAAGAGAATGACTCTCCCCAGACACAAAAGTATGTATTTATGTATATCTGCATGTATGTACAAAATAAAGAATGGGACTGCTGAAATACGGGCTATGAGCCAATAGTATATATTTCAGTAAGCTTGTGGTGCCATTTTTAACTATTTTGCTCTCGTGCCATTTTTACGTAAATTCATGAACATATTAAGCTGACAGACCTCTCAGTATCCTGGGGTGCATGGGAAGAGTCATTTAACGAAAAGGGGTCCTTGGTAGTGATGAGAGAACTCTCTCTACAATTATCCAAGGTGCAAACGAATAACAACGTCGCCATGTGGCAGGTTTAATAACTGTTGAGAGTTCGCTGTACATGAAACCAATCGTAGTCTTGTCAACCCACAAATAAAGATTATGTATCCACCAATGCGTTGTTGAGTACTCATTTTTGCTGTTCAATATTAACATTTACTCACACACACATATATATATGAATATGTGTGTATATATATACACATATATATGTATAAACTGAAAGATGCTAGTCGTATGCTTATATATATATATATATATATATATATATATTAATTATACTCACACAGGTGAGCACAAGTACAAAACAAGGTGGGGAAAATGGTTCTCGAATATCAAAGATAGAGTAATATGCTTTATTAAAGCTGCAAAAACTGTTGAAGTTTCACTCTCCAGTTCGTTGGACAGCTGTGATGAAAACTGAATTAAAATTGATATAATATATATATATATATACATAAACATAGGACTAGCGTCTTTCAGTTTCCGTCTACCATATCAACCTGCAAGGTTTTGGTTGGCTCAGAGCTGGCTATCGTAATGTTTGGGCCCTTGTCCGAGGCGCCGATTAGTGGGACTGAACCCAAGAGCACATAAATTGGAAAGCAAGCTTCATAACTACACAGCCCACAATTCATAGAAAACAATAAGCTCTTTGAAGTTGAACTCAGAACTACATGCTAAAAAAACTTAGCTATTTTGTTACCAATCCGGCTCTGGCTCTGAGTACAAATGTCTTGTTTTCATTAGTTTTGAAATAAAATATTCCACCAAAACCTTAGCCACAATTTATGTTCCTAATACTTATTGTTGTTGAAGGGTGCTGCAAAGTTCCTGGCCCTGGGTAAAGGAAATACAGGAGGATCAGTTAATTATGATTTTATTTGACATAATCTCCTTTCAGATTCACATATTTATTACAGCAGTCCTACAGTTTTTCTAAGCCCTGTAAAAGAATTTGGAAGGTTAGGACTCCAACGAAAGCCTTTTGCGATATCCTTAAAGCCAGGAACTTTTCAGCAGCCCTCCATATATATCTCTACCTTTCTTCCCTCTCTACACCCCCTGTGCTGCTATCCGTTCCCGTCCTTTGCCCATCTACCACTCTTCTCCCTCCTACTACTGACACGTGACCCGTAGCCATCTGATATTCTCTCTCTTTTCCATTTCATGCCGACCGTCGAAGCGACTGGTCGTATTTTCTCTCTCTGCTTCTAATCCTTTAGGGCAGTGGTTTCCAAAGTGGGCAGTATTGCCCCTCTGGGGGCTGTGGAATGCTCCATTGAAGAAAAGTGGGGCGATGAAAATAATGGGTTCACTAGGTTAAATTTTGTTTGTGAAATACAGTTGCTTTGAATTTGCTTCAGAAAGAGGTCTGTGTGATGGGGGCGCTAGGAATGTGGCCTGGGTGTCGGAGGGGGTGACAGCCCGAAAAAGTTTGGAAACCACTGCTTTAGGATATTCCACATAGCATTAACCATATTTTCGTCTCCTGCCTGGCCCTAAGGTCGCATTTTGCTGATTAAATTCAGTTTATTCATATGTTCAGTGGAGGCGCAATGGCCCAGTGGTTAGGGCAGCGGACTCGCGGTTTCGATTCCCAGACCGGGCGTTGTGAATGTTTATTGAGCGAAAACACCTAAAAGCTCAACGAGGCTCCGGCAGGGGATGGTAGCGAACCCTGCTATACTCTTTCACCACAACTTTCTCTCACTCTTACTTCCTGTTTCTGTTGTGCCTGTATTTCAAAGGGCCAGCCTTGTCACACTGTGTCACGCTGAATATCCCCGAGAACTACGTTAAGGGTACACGTGTCTGTGGAGTGCTCAGCTACTTGCACGTTACTTTCACGAGCAGGCTGTTCCGTTGATCGGATCAACTGGAACCCTCGACGTCGTAAGTGACGGAGTGCCAACAACAATTCGTATGTCCACATTTCGTCTTTGCCTCTGGTCCGTCCATTTATGATCTCGTCTTGAATCGCATTTATATATTCACTTTCTTTATTGCATATTTATTTCTTTTGTTCACTTTCTATCATGTTCGGTCCCTTGTTCATTGACTCGCCATTTCCCGGCGGCTTCTTGCAGCCAGCGCCAGCAGAAGGGGTAATACTATCGTTGAAGGCGTGAAACTGCGTTTGACCCTCTTCCCCTGGCCGACAGCTGATGAGGATTTGGTGGTCTTCTGTGTCTGTTTTCCGTTTGTGCATTTATGCTTAACACTTCCTCTGAGTATCACCCCCATCTACATCTCCCTTTTCAATCTTGTGAACTCACCCATCCACTTGTCTTCTCCAATCCCCAGTCCACTACCCCCTCCCCCACCTGAAGCAGCCATATTTTCCTTCTAATGCAATACTCCTTTTTCTGATCCAGACTACTACTCCCTCCCACCCCTCAGCTAAAGGGCCTCGTCTTGTAAGTTGTTTGGTGATCCTACTGCTGCTGGGGCCACATAAAAAGCACTCAGTCCATTCTGTAAAGTGATTGGTATTAGAAAGGGTAACCAGCCATACCAAAATAGACTCCACCAGCGTTTGTGCTATGTATAAAGCACCCAGTCCACTCTGTAAAGTGGTTGGCATTAGGAAAGGCCCCCAGCCATAGAAACCATACCAAAGCAGACAGCAGGGATCGATGCAGTCTTCTGACTTGCCAGTTCGTGTTGAACCTTCCAACCCATACCAACATGGAAAACAGACATTAAATGATGATGACCTTCCCTCCACACACATACAGTTTCTATCTATCAAATCCACTCACAAGGCTTTGGTCAGCTTGAAGCTATAATGGTAGAAGGCAGTAGAACAAAGTGTAGCATATTGGGACTGAACCCAATATCACATGGATTGCAACATGAGCTTCTTAACCACACAGCCAGGCCTACATCTAGCTTATAATAATTGTAAAGTGGTAAGAAAGGGCATCACTGAGAAAAAGACAAGGGACTGAGAGCTGTGGTGATTTGCTGTACTTCAGAGGACATGTCAAGCTGAGTAACACTCTTGTTATCCATACGTTGCCAGTACCGCCTGACTGGCCTTCATGCTGGTGACACGTAAAAGCACCCACTACACTCTCGGAGTGGTTGGCGTTAGGAAGGGCATCCAGCTGTAGAAACTCTGCCAAATCAGATTGGAGCCTGGTGTAGACATCTGGTTTCACCAGTCCTCAGTCAAATCGTCCAACCCATGCTAGCATGGAAAGCTGACGTTAAACGATGATGATGATGATGATGATGATGATGATGATGATGATGACGACAGGCTTGTCCTTTAGAGGTGCCGATGATGCATAAATTCACCTGTGCCAGTGGCATGTAAAAAGCACCTGCTGTGCTCTGTAAATTTGGTGGTGTTAGGCAGAGCATCCAGCCATAGAAACCATGTTACAACAGACAATTGGAGTCTGGACAGCTCCTGTCAAACCATTCAACCCATGCCAGCATAGAAAATGGATCTTAAACTGATGATGATGATGATGTTGATGAACAGAAATAAAAAATAAGCCAGCAGTGGCTCCCAGAAGGGCTTCAATGAAGACTAAAATCCCCCCCCCCCCAAAAAAAAACTAACATATTTTGAAGCAATGCAACAAGCAACAGGTGAGAGCTAAAGGAATGTAGAGGCTAAAAAAAGAAACAAACGAAGGACACAATACAGGTGTTTCTGTAAATTCCATATTCTGAGTTCTAATTCCAAGACAGACTGAGCATTTTAGACAGAGGTAGAGTCAAGATACATTGGATACAATAGTAGTATTGGTAGTAGTAGTAGTAGCAGGAGTTCAGTGGTCAGTTTGTTGGTCCTCAACACCTTTGTGTTCAGCAAGTATTTCATTTTTTTTTTGTTTCTGTTGTACAAGTAGTAGTATTAGTTTCATATAGTTGTTGTTGTCTGTTTGTGGTAATGACGGTGATATAAATGGATGTAGCTATGGAGTTTCTTCTGACAATCTTTTAGATGATATACACACATATATATATATATGTATGTATACATACACATATGTATACATATACATATATATATATACATACACATATACTTTTGTTTCAGTCATTTGACTGTGGCCATGCTGGAGCACTGCCTTTAGTCGAACAAATCAACCCCAGGACTGATTCTTTGTAAGCCTAGTATTTATCGGTCTCTTCTGCCAACCACTAAGTTACATGGACGTAAACACATCAACATCAGTTGTCAAGCGATGGTGGGGGGACAAACACAGACAGACACACACACGTCATGCATATATATATATACATGACACACACATATATACCTACATATGATAGGCTTCTTTCAGTTTCCATCTACCAAATCCACTTGCCCAAGGTGCCACACAGAAGGGACTGAACCCAGGACCATGTGATTGGTAAGCAAGCTGCTTACCACACAGCCACTCCTGTGCCTATATATATATATATATATATATATATATATATGCTTCAACATGTAGAAAAGTACTCAATTAGCTAAGAGAGTACAGGAACTTAAAATAAAAAAAACCACAAAGCTTGTTTATCTTTTTGTCTTTTTAGAAGCATCTCTCGTTTAACCTTCCTCATTACCATATTTCTGTCAACATATGCTACCTTTGTTTCAATTAATTTTTAAAATAACGAAGTATTTAGTAAATTGACTTTCTCATTATTAAACTGGAGTCGAGAATAAATTGTCATGAAATTTTGACGGAAAATTATAATTTAGACCACTTTAACACAGTAAGCTTATGTCATCGAACCTGGGGTGGTCTCAGGCAGGTTGGTATCAAAAGGGTTAAACATTATCTGCTCAAAGAACAGCTGACAAACAGTCTTGTTTTCAGCCTTCATAAATGGCAGAATAAATTATTCCAACCAAGGAACTTTTGGTAGCTGTAATTACAAGATTTGTGATTTTTTATTTATTTCAAGATTTTATATATATATATATATATATATAGCGAGAGAGAGAGGTATGTGTCTGTGTGTTTACAGTTCTGCTATAAGCAGAATCAACAAAAAAAAAAATACTCCATCCAGTGAGAGATAAATATCATTTAGTCTACACAATTTACAAAAGAGCTACCAGTAGTTTTATGCTACATAAATCTGCCAAATCATTGTTGTGTCTCGAATGCATGAACCAACAAGTTATTCTTTTGTAAACTGTATAAAAAAATCATATATATATAAATATAATGTATGTATGTGAAACACACACATACATCATATATATATATATATATATATATATATATATACACACATACATGTACCCATAATTCGTCATTATCATCATTCAACATGTATTCATACATAAGGTGTATGTCTCTCTCTCTAGCTATAGACACACACACACATATATGCATACCTGTATGTGTGCGTAGGTGTATGTATATCTACCATCATCATCATCGTTTAACGTCTGCTTTCCATGCTAGCATGGGTTGGATGATTTGACTGAGGTTGGCGAACCAGATGGCTACACTAGGCTCCAATCTGATGGTATATATATATAAAACAGTAGACAAGCATATGTATATATCCACACACACACATGTATGAGACACAGTATACATATGGATGGGTATATGTGTGTGTGTGTTCCCGTATGTATGTATGTGTTATAATAGAACGAGAAAGGGAAGGCAAACTTTTGCCTACAATCCTCTTCATGTCCTCGTACACAGGGGAGATTAGGATCAGCATGTTGTAGAAGCCTGATAAATCTTATATTCAGTCCCACCATGCATGCTGTTGAATGAATGTGTATGTGTGTGTGTGTGTGTGTGTGTGTGTGTGTGTGTGTGTGCAAACAAGCTTAGGATGTGTCACTGTTTGTTGCTTTGTAAGTAGTCTCATTAAATAATTTATACATCTTTCTTTTCTTTATTATCATTATTTCTTTATTTTATCAATCCATCGGTTGGTTGTTTGGTTACTCTCTCTCACTCTCTCACTCAATCTCTCTCTCTCTCTCTCTGTTTCTCTCCTAACGAGTTTAATTTAGTGTGTTTTACTAACACGTTTCCATTCACCGGTGACATAGTTCATTTGGAAGAAAGTCTCCACGGTAACCTTCTTTGTTCCTTCTGGTTGTGCTCGAATCTCCTCGTTTTCACTGAGGCGTATACTAATGATGTCTCCTTGCTCAGGACACGGGTTAACTGCAAATGACACAACACAAAGCAGCATTAAATTAAATTACAATAAATCAAATTGAATCGTTAAGTTCATGTTTAGTATTGGCTGAGTTCACCTAACCCAGTGGTTCTCAACCAGGGTCCATACGGCCCTCTGGTGGGTCTATGTAAGATTTTATTGTGAAAATTTTATGTGCATCAACTCTTTACTTGTTTCAGCCATTTGACTGCGGCCATGCTGGAGCACCGCCTTTAGTCGACGCAAATCGACCCCAGGATTTATTCTTTGTAAGCCTAGTACTTATTCTATCGGTCCCTTTGGCCGAACTGCTAAGTTACGGGGACGTAAACACAAGCAGTATCGGTTGTCAAGCGATGTTGGGGGGACAAACACAGACACACACATACATATATATATACACACACACACACACGCATATATATATCTATACGACAGGCTTCTTTTCAATTTCCGTCTACCAAATCCACTCACAATGCTTTGGTCGGCCTGAGGCTATAGTAGAAGACACTTGCCCAAGGTGCCACAGAGTGGGACTGAACCTGGAACATTGTCCAACCCATGGAAAGCAGACGTTAAACGATGATGATGATGTATGTGTATATATATCTATATAAATATATTATATAGTGAAGGAGTGTAGCTTAGTGGTTAGGGAATTCGGCTCATGATCATAAGGTCGCGAGTTCAATCACCAGCGGTGAATTTTTTCCTTGAGCAAGACACTTTATTTCACACTGCTCCAGTCCACTCAGCTGGGAAAAATGAGTAGTACCTGTATTTCAAAGGGCCAGCTTTGTCACATTCTGTGTCACGCAGAATCTTCCTGAGACCTATGTTAAGGGTATGTGTGTCTGTGGAGTACTCAGCCACTTGCATGTTAATTTCATGAGCAGGCTGTTCCGTTGATCAGATCAACTGGGACCCTCATTGTCGTAAGAGATGGAGTGCCAGCGAACAAAAATGTTAAATATACACATAGGTATGCATAATGATGACGATGATGATGATGATGATGATGATGAAGGAGGACATTAATGATGCCAATGTGATTTTGACAATTAATGGAAGATGCGATAATAATATACAGACCTCGCGATCCTGCCATAAACGCTAGGATCAATGCCTTCTCTGGTCGAGTCACTTTATTGGATGTGCTGAACATTTCCTTGGCTTCAGAAACATGTTCTTTCTGCAAAAGACAACCAATTTGGAATCGTAAAAATGGTAACATTAAGAAACAACAATAACAAGACACAGATACACACACTTAGGTATCTCACCAAATAACGAGAGCAACACACACACACACAAAAGGTGGCGAGCTGGCAGAATCGGTAGCACGCCGGGCGAAATGCTGAACGGTATTTCGTCTGCCGCTACGTTCTGAGTTCAAATTCCGCCGAGGTCGACTTTGCCTTTCATCCTTTCGGGGTCGATTAAATAAGTACCAGTTACGCACTGGGGTCGATATAATCCCCTGTGTGTAGCCCTTTGTGGGTAGTAAAGAAATAACACACACACACACAAGGTGATCTAGAAGTATCATTGGCACATCAGACAAAATGCTTGGCTACATTTCGTCTGGCTCTTTATTCTACCGGTCACTTTTGCCAAACTGCTAAGTTACATGGACATAAACATACCAACATTGGTTGTCAAGTGATATTGGGGGGGAACAAAGAAAGATAAATATATACATATACATATGATGGTCTTTAGGTTTCCACCTACTAAATCCACTCACAAGGCTTTGGTTGGCCCGAGGCTATAGTAGAAGACTCTAGCCCAAGGTGCCACAGAGTGGGACTGAACCTGGAACCATGTGGTAGGGAAGCAAGCTTCTTACCACACAGCCATGCCTGCACCCATATTCACATTTATCCAAATTAATCATGTATTGTCTTGGAGCTTTGAGATCTTGAGGATGTAGTGGTTTATTTTTAGATTAACATTTGGCTAGCATCGACAAAAACCAAGCAGAATATTTTGACCAGATTCAGCAGGTTTAAACGCTAAATGCTTAAACATTAACAAAAAAAAAAATTTTTTTTGCACTGTTAAGAATTTCACACTATTTCAAATCGTGTTTTGGTGGAAATGGTTTCATTTTGCATTATCTCATAGCTTTGATGTCTTGATGAAATGATTGTTTATTTTTAGAATGAGCTTGTAGGGTAGGTGTGAGAGGTCTGATGTACCCAGCTTGAACATAAGACTTGTACAATATTTGGGCCAGATATGAATAATTTCAATGCTAGAGTTAACCACAGGAGTAAAGAAGACAAACAGCCCTCTCTCAACAAAACACAAACTCCGTTCTCCCCTTCAGAGTGGAGGTGTCATTTACTGGTTATAATCAATTCCTGGACCAGACAAAGTGTTATGTTCTTGAATAAAATGTGTCATTTCACAATGTCCCTGTCCACTCAGCTGACAAAATCGAGTAAGTCTGCAATGGACCGATGTCCTATCCAGTGGGGAATATATACAACATGGGAACTGGGAAAGTGGGATTATATGACTTAGCAAGGTGCTTTATCGTGGAGGCACAATGGCCCAGTGGTTAGGGCAGCGGACTTGCGGTCGGAGGATTGCGGTTTCGATTCCCAGACCGGGCCTTGTGCGTGTTTATTGAGCAAAAACACCTAAAGCTCCACGAGGCTCTGGCAGGGGGTGGTGGCGACCCCTGTTGTACTCTTTTGCCCCCACTTTCTCTCACTCTTTCTTCCTGTTTCTTGAGTAACGCTGCGATGGACTGGCGTCCCATCCAGCTGGTGGGGGAACACATACGCCACAGAAACTGGGAAACCGGGCCCATGATCCTGGCTAGGCTTTGAAAGGGCGCAAAAAAAAAAAAAAATAAGGCGCTTTATCCTTTATCGTCTCCCCATAAAAAAACAAAAAACAAAAAAAAAACTCCCTTCCCATCTTTGCCAAAAGCCCTCATCCCATCAAAACGAAGAAACAGCATATTTACCATCAGCAGTAATTTCTTTGGTTGTTGACTGTTCGCTGTTGACACTGTTGACGTGGACACAGTTACCTGTGTCGATGCTGTTGTAGAGGTGGCTGTTGTCGTCGTCGTGTGGATCTGGTTTGAAGCCTGGATGACAAGGGTCTGTGATTGGGTGCCAGCTGTTGCCGTGCTTGTGGTGGACAACAAAGTAGCCGACTGGATTTGCGACTGCCCGAGCTGCTGTTGTAACTGGAGCTGGAGGTTTTCTCGGGCCTGTGGAGTCGTGCTGCTGGAGGTGTTGGTCACTGCAAACAAAAGTGCAAAACGACTAAGTTTTAGAGAGAGGAAACAAAAGAATATACACCTATATATATATATACATACATAGGAGTGTAGGAGAGTGGCTGTGTGGTAAGTAGCTTGCTTACTAACCCCAGGGTTCCAGGTTCAGTCCCGCTGCGTGGCACCTCGGGTAAGTGTCTTCTACTATAGCCTCGGGCCGAACAAAGCCTTGTGAGTGGATATGGTAGACGGAAACTGAAAGAAGCACGTCGTATATATGTATATATACGTATGTGTGTGTGTATGTTTGTGTGTCGGTGTGTCTTCCCCAAACATCACTTGACAACCGATGCTGGTGTCTTTATGTCCCCGTAACTTAGCGGTTCAGCAAAAGAGCCCAATAGAATAAGTCCTAGGGTCGACTTGCTCGACTAAAGGCAGTGCTCCAGCATGGCCACAGTCAAATGACTGAAACAAGTGAAAGCGTATACATACATACATGTATATGTGTGTGTGTGTGTGTGTGTGTGTTACTGTCATCACTTAATATGTTTGTCTCTTTTAACACATGACATAAAATGATTCACCTCCACCGTCCCTGAACCGTTTATGGAACTCTTATCCTGTTCTTTTCTGTCTTGCAGGTTACATGGCAAGCTCACAAGTGCTAGCGGCACTCAAGAAAATCACCAAGTATACTCCGTAGAGTGGTTGGCAGAAAGAAGAACCCATGCCAAATCTTTAAAATTCTCTCTCTTACACAAGCATAACAGCTTCTGTATAGTTTCCCTCAACAAAATTTGACTTGCAGGATGTTCGTATCGGTCAACCCAAGATTGTGATGGCAGAAGACCCTCGACCAAATTTCTTTACAACTAGAGTTGATATCTGAGAGAGAGGACCACACAGTCGTAAAATGAACGTCTTAGCAAAATGGCTTACCTGATAGGATAGTAGGTCCAACTGGCGACCAAGCATTGGTGGTTGGAACATATGTGGGTGTGGTTGTAGATAAACTGTTTGTGGAAGTAACACCGACAGGAGTAGGTAATTTCTGAAAAAGGAGTAGAGGAAAATATATATAGTTCATTGTTGTAGAAAACTCTCATATGTACGTACATATTATATATATATATATATATATATATTTGTTTTGCAAGATTTTTGATGTGAAATCGTGTGTTGAAACAGATGTTGTTGTACTTGGGGATGGTCATATTGCCAGTTTAGCCAATAAAAACACACGCACTGTATATTTGGTGTTAATTTGCTTCAGCTTTATATTACATTAATCTTAATCTTATTTCGGCCAGAGTTCTTTCGTCACACTTCTGTGACCTCATCAGTGGTCCTTTGTTTCCTTCTTTCTTATGTGTGTCTCACCTTGCTAACTATCAGCCATTTTGTATTTCGTATTCCTATTGTATGTGTCTACGCATGCGTGTCTTTCAATGTGTCTGTGTCTTTTGTAAGTGCATGTGTGTATGGGGAGTGTCTGTATCACCTATATTCTGTTAATACGTGTTCGTTTGTATTTGTTTTTATTTATTTATTTGTTCATGTGTGTGTGTGTGCGTGTGTGTCTGTACCAGCACGCTGAGCAAGAACATAGAGGCTCAATCAACAACATAGAAATTAAAATCTTATCTACACATAGCAGTGATGCAGCACTTAGACAAATTACTGAAGCTACACAAATAATAGAAGAGAAACCTAGCCTGAATAGGAAACTAGAATGGAACACTAACACACACCACTAACAAAACACAAACCACAGCATGTGACAACATGTTACTCATAAACCAATAATAATATGAACAAAGTATAATACAATACATAGCTAAACAAATGGAATTAAACAAAAAAAAAACAAAAAACACACACACACACACATGAACAAATAAATAAATAAAAACAAATACAAACGAACACGTATTAACAGAGAATATAGGTGATACAGACACTCCCCATACACACATGCACTTACAAAAGACACAGACACATTGAAGGACACGCATGCATAGACACATACAATAGGAATACAAAATACAAAATGGCTGATATTTAGCAAGGTGAGACACACATAAGAAGGAAGGAAACAAAGGACCACTGATGAGGTCACAGAAGTGTGACGAAAGAACTCTGGCCGAAATAAGATTAAGATTAATGTAATATAAAGCTGAAGCAAATTAACACCAAATATACAGTGCGTGTGTTGTTATTGGCTAAACTGGCAATATGACCATCCCCAAGTACAACAACATATATATATATATATATATATATATATATATATGTATATATATATATATATATATATATATATATATATATACAGTAAATCCCAAAAAGAACAAACACGAAAAAACAACAGGAGCCAGTTCGGTGGCACTGGCAACAATCTCACTTGAAAGTCCTTACACATGCCACGGGCACAAGTGCCAGAAAGGCGATGCTGGGCACAGGTGCCATCCCGATTTCGCTTGCCCCAACAGGTCTTCGCAGATTTCAATGATGTGATTGTTTCATCGAGAATAACATTGTACGGTAGGTGTGAGAGCTGGGATTTGGTCAGTTTGAGCATAAGACAAATGGGAAAATTTTGGCCGGATATGGCCGGTTTAAATGTTTAAGGGTCAGAGTATGATGAGAGAAACAGGAGCAGGGGTCTTGCCATCAAAGGAGAAACATAGCTACCCCAGTCGGACAAGAATGAAGATGGTAGTGAAGATGTATAGGAGAACACCCTTAAGTTATACAAGAAGGGTGAATATAAGAGAAGTGGTATGGGTGGGTCGGTAAGTTCGCAAAAGTGCAAAACAAGGGTGGCAGATGTATAGGGATGGGGATTATCGGAATGCAGCAAGTGGTGAACATGGTGAATCACGAATATCATTTGAAAAGCAAGGGGTAACAAGTAGTTGCAGTTGTTTTTATAGAAGTAAAATTTCTTCATAAAAGCAAATAGAATAATGTTTTTTTTTCCTCATTGGCAATGCAGCTACCATTGATGATAATTTGTAAACAGCAAAACTCACCGCTAGAGCGGGTGTCACCAAACCAACAGCGTAATCTGGTGTGTAAGACGTTGTGGTTTCCACAGTTGATGTCGCTGCTGTTGCTGTTTCCTTTTCTTTCTTCTGCTGACCAATAGCCTCTTGATCTGAAAACAGAAAACATTTGCTCAGATATTAAATTCCAATGGCAAAACAACAGGAAATGATTCTCTAAATTTTACAGTTAGTTTTATATCTAATGTACATGATGGCAACACAAAAGCTATAAATATAAATACACAGCTTCCCCAACTTCAAAATTCAACTTTTTTAAATAAATTATTGCCAATTAATATGTCATAATTATCGTTGTTTAATGTCTGCTTTCCATACTGGCATAGGTCGGACAGATTGTTTTATATTCTTAGTTGTGGATATATGATTTTAACAAAGTGGGGGTACACAGATGTAACTTCCGACTATCAACATGCGAGACTCCAACACTTTTCTCCTGTGTCAATAAGACATGTTACTCTTTATAAGAATTCAGTGGTCATGGGTGGAACAATATTGATCATAGATTTGTTGGATGAAGGCTGACTTAGGTTAAAAAACTACAACAATAACCATATAATGTCCAACTCACCGGCAATCTTCTTCCGTCGTTTCGCTTCTTTTGCCCCAACAGGCTGTTCAGCAATTTCTATAAGCTGAAATTGGACCAAAATATTAGAACTACATATACTACATACACACATATACCATTATCGTCATCATCATTTAACGTCCATTGTCCATGCTGGAAGGCTACACCAGATTCCAGTCTGATATGGCATGGTTTTCTATGGCTGGATGCCCTTCCTAATGCCAACCACTCTGAGTGTAACGTGTGCTTTTACATGCCACAAGAACTGGTGCCAGTTGTCTAACACCAGTATCTGCGACGACTACGATTTCACTTGGCTTGATGGATCTTCCTTCTCAAGCACAACATATTCCCAAGATTCTCAGTCATTTGTCATTGCCACTATGAGGTCCAGCACTTAAAAGGTGCTTTTTATGTGCCACCGGCACAGGTACTGGTTACACAACACTGGCATCGGCCACATTGCCATATATATATACATATATAAACACACACACACTCACACATACAATTTGTTCCTACTGCCGTGCTTGAGGAGACCTATTGAGTCAAGTACATCAACATCAGCAATATCAAAATCAAATCAAATGGAAATTGTAGTTGTGAGCCCCATGCTGGTAGCACATAAAAAAAACACCATCTGAACGTGGCCGATGCCAGTGCTGCTTTGGGCAGTGGGGCAGAACTAGATAACAAGTTGTTCAATGGACTCACCTTGATGCCACCCTCTTTGCCTCGTAGACTTCCTGTCGAGGCAGTGGCACGAGGAGTGAGGCTGCTGCTCCGACTGAGACCAGTGCTAGCAGAGAGGAAGCAGTTGCTTGTTGATGGTGTTGTAGAAGTTGGTGTGGAAGGAGTGCCAGGAGTTCCCGCAACTGTCAGGGGATTGGCTGAGGAAGGACTTCGGTTATTGGTTGGTGTGGTCTTTGTAAATGCTAAAGAATACAAAAAGAAAAAAAATTCATACATAAAAATGAAGACACAGGAAAAGAAAAACATGATTAAACATAATCAGCATCATTATTTCACAGGTGTGGCTACGTGGTAAGGAATTTGCTTGTCAACCATATGGTTTTGAGTTCAACCGCAGGGCACCTTTGACAAATGTCTTATACTATAGCCCTGGGTTGATCAAAGTGGATTTGGTAAAAGACACTTGCCCAAGGATGAAAAGCAAAGTCAACTTCAGTGGAATTTGAACTCATAATATAAAGAGTTGGAAGAAAAGGCGCTAAGCACTTTGTCTGGCATTGGAAACAATTCTTCCAGCTCATCACCTTAATAATAACATTTATAATAATGATTTCAAATTTTGGCACAAGGCCAGCAATTTACTGTGAGAAGGTAAGTTGATTACATCGACCCCAGTATGCAGACTGAAAGACATTGGAATTGAAACTCTCATTGCTGACCTGAAAAGTACCATCCAATATTCTGCAAGAATCCTAAGAAAGATATACCTGCTAATTAAATTAGCATGCACTAGCGTAATAATAATAATAATGATAACAAAAACTCTCAGAGAGCACAAACCTCTGCCAAGGCAACACCAATTTTCTCTCAACGATTAGCTGGAGATGATTTTTAAAATGAGAATATCTGAAATAAACTCGACTGCTCTCACAAACGAGAATACTAAAAATGAACCCAACCGCTCTAAAAAAATTAAGTAAAACACAGGAAAAATAATCCAGAATCCTTGTCCAGTAACTGATCGATCCCAATGGTAGTCATGGAATGTGAAGGTGGCGATAGAACAAATAGTTTATCCTTATTCAAGTTAACAAATTCACCATTCAAAATAGTTACAGCCTAAAGAGAGATAATTGAGAAAGACTTGAAAGTTAACATAAGATTGTAACCATGTAAAGTAAATATAACAAATAATCCAGAATCCTTGTCTGGTTGGTACTGGATCGATCCCAAAATCTAATCAGTTCATGCTAGTCACGAGGCCAAAGTTCCCTGAAAGTTTCATCTGAATCCATCCAGTGGTTCTTGAGATATCTTGTCCATGGACAAACAAACGAACACGACTGAAAACAATACCGCTGTCTTTGCTAAGGCAGAGGTAATAAAATTATATACTCACTTGGATCATCGAGTTTTTTGGAAAAATTCCTCACTTTGACAGGAACTGTATTATTCACGTTATTTTTACGATTGTTGGCAACTTCAGTGGCTACAAAAGAGGAAGAAATAGAACTTAAGTTTCTGTATAAATGAGAAGTAGCCCGGGAGGGGAGGGGATAAACAATATCAAATTCACATACATGAACTGGCAAAACACATACCTTGTGTATGTGTGTTCAATATGTTTAAATTTCCATATACACACACACACATATTTCTTCATGTTGAAACATTAATCCCTGAACATTTTTTTTTCATTCTAACTTCGTTTTCTCCCCTCTAAATCCTTTCTGTTGAAGAGCACAGGCTTGAAATGTCAAAGACTTTTCCATTCTTCCTTAGCATTTAACAAACAAACCTGCTTGTTGTTCTTTCACCTGTCTTCGTCTCTTGTTTTCTGTAAATTTGAATTATATATATATATATATATATATATATATATAGGCGCAGGAGTGGCTGTGTGGTAAGTAGCTTGCTTACCAACCACATGGTTCCGGGTTCAGTCCCACTGCGTGGCATCTTGGGCAAATGTCTTCTACTATAGCCTCGGGCCGACCAAAGCCTTGAGTGGATTTGGTAGACGGAAACTGAAAGAAGCCCGTCGTATATATGTGTATATATATGTGTGTGTGTGTGTTTGTGTGTCTGTGTTTGTCCCCCTAGCATTGCTGGACAAACGATGCTGGTGTGTTTATGTCCCCGTCACTTAGCAGTTCGATAAAAGAGACCGATAGAATAAGTACTAAGCTTACAAAGAATAAGTCCCGGGGTCGATTTGCTTGACTAAAGGCGGTGCTCCAGCATGGCCGCAGTCAAATGACTGAAACAAGTAAAATATTAAATAGTATATAAATATATATATAACCGGCGAAAACTGCAATGACGATCTGGAACTCGACTGACAAAAGAAAGCTCCGAATGACCCATACTTGTTTGTTCCTGTCCTTTTATGTATCGTGTGACTGTCTGAATATTTTGCTTTGTTTTTTCTATATATATGTGTGTATGTGTGCATGTATATTAAAAGGAGGAATGAGACAATAAGGAGCAGCAGTTCAAATAGTGAAAATTTGGCATGGCTGCTAAGATATCCAACCTGTGATGGTACTTTTTAGAACTGGAGGCAAAAATACACATACACACAGAGGTCAGGTCAGATGTGGGGTCATGCACTGTTGCAACATGTTACTGCATTCATCATTTGTTGGTATATTCTTGTAGGTTGAGAATCAAGATATTGAACTTGGTGTAGGGGAAGATAAACAAGTTCAAAACACATTTGCACTAGACTAAGCACAAAAGGCATTGTTGATGCAGTTAAGAAAGATCACATGGAAAGCAGTGATGGGCAAGGGAAGTAACTCGTGTCTGAAGGCAAGGACCTGGATTATTCGCATGTCTCAATAACTTCTATTGCTTGTGTCCTCATAAGGTAAAGATATTCTTTCTGTAGCCAAGCAAAGAGACTTGGAAATAAGAGGTATTCACAGTCTCAAACTATCAAAAGGAGTGTCAGAACTAACAATGGAGCCTTACGTCTTCATTTAACCTGACAAAGATAGTAGCAAAATCTTTAGGTGTTCCACTGTTTTATGAAATATCTGAAGATACAGTCAGTCACTAGGACACTACTCTCTTGAATCCTAAAACTCATCAGGCTGGTGTTACCCAGTTTCCATGGTATTCCCCCTGGATAGGACACCAGTCTGTTACAGGGTTACTCATTTAGAGCTGAGTGTGTGTGTGTATATATATATATATATATATATATATATATGACAATTATTCGGTAGTCATGATAAAATCTTCGATAGAATTTTCGATGGCCAGATAACTGAAGAGATGGCGGCATGGGTTTCCGCCCCGGCATCCGAATAAGTGTCACATATTATTTACAGATAAATTCTTCTATTTACTTAATATCGAGGTCTCTTTCTTTCTTTTCTGGTCTTACCTTTTCTATCAATATATATATATATATATATATATATATATATATATATATATATATACATATATACACACACACACAAATATATATATATATAGGCAATTATGCAGGTAAACAAATAAGATACATCAAATATATTTGATGTGCCTAATTAGTTTGTCCCCATAATTGCCTCTATGCCCGCTCAACTTGATCCCTCTTATGGCGTTTCTTTACCTCATGGAATGATCCCTTGTAAAAACATTGGAGTCTAAGTTTGAATTTTTCGAGGACTACTAAGTGTCTTCTATATGGAGAATCTCTGGGATCTCATCTGTGAACTATACATATATATATATACACACACACGTATGTATAAAATCTCTCTCTCTCTCTCTCTCTTTATATATATATATATGTATATAAGTGTCTATATATGTGTGTACACACACACACACACACACACACACATATATATACACACACACACAGATTTTTAAAATTGGAAAATAAATTCAAACTTACATTTCTGCAGCAACTCTGCCCTTAAGGTAGCAGACTTGGGTTTTCGTTTCAGGGCAAAATGTTTCACAGGTTGAGGTAATTGGCCGGCCACAGAAAGCAGAGCTGTCTTGTTCAGGAACTGACATTCTATCGGCAACATTCGGTTATCGACATTCTTCCGTACTGGTTAGAAGAAATAACAAACAAAAAGCATTTTAAGTTCCTCGATTTCTTTTGATTATGACCTGGCTACATAAAGTAAAGCAGTGCCCATTAACCTTCCCACAAGACCCCTTCTCCCTACATTGCAACATTCAAAATAACACTGGTGACATTAATCAGAGTGATGCAATTGATGTTTCATGTTAGAAGAAATCTCTGCCAGGAATTATACCAAATACTATAGATTGCAGTGTCTGTCATCGTTATTATCATCATCATCATTTAGTGTCCATGGATACTAAATAATGCAAGTGCAAAATATAAGTTACTTTTAGAGCATACAATGGTCCTAAAGGTCAGCAATGATCTTCCTCGGTCACAAGTGGACAGCCATCATGCTAGATCACTAGCCACTAAACCTTTTTTCTATTTTCTCTCCCTGTTTATTTCTGTATTGCTTTCTGTTGAAGAGCGTAGGCTCGAAATGTAAAAGACTTTCTCACTTCCCGATCATTAAACTAATACATCTGTTTGTTGTTTACACACGCGTCTTCGTCTTTTGTTTTTTTGTAAATTTTTACTATATATATATATATATATATATATATACTTTATTTAAAAGCAGCCGAAATATAACAAAAGACTGTTACTCGGAGTTTCATGTTCCCGTTCATCGGACAGTTTTGTTATATATATATTGGCCTTGCGGCCAATAAAAGAAAGAAATAATTTCCTTTGAAATACACTGCAAGCACAGAAAATCATCATCATTGTAGGTAGAGAAAGAGAGAGTCAGACATCAGGAATACACCAACAACAACCAATAGCACATAAACAAACCAACACCAGGGACACTTACTTAAATGATTATGCAGAAGGACATACTAACCGACTTTCTTCAAGTCTGCAAGAATTTCAGCAAATGCACTGTTGTTCTCCAGATCAAGTTTGAGGGCACCGGTCTCTGGGAACGTCTGTAGAATTTCTGCAACAGTCGAAACCCAGTGGTCACTGTCACCTGATGCTATTGTTAGTATTTCTTCCATTTCTTTTTGCCACTGTTGGAAATAGAAGATAGTGAGTCAGAGATGAAGATGATGGCCACAGAATGAAACAGGTTCTGGGTGTTCAGAAACTTATCTGTCTGTTTGTCTGTATGTATGTAAAGTATAATCTGTTTAATATGGATATGGAATGAAAGAGCTTGTTATATATTGTTATCGAAATTCACAAGTACCAAAAAATTAAAATAAAATAAAGTAGATAAAAAACATAAAAAATAAAATTCAAGACATTATATTCACTGAAGAGTGTTATTTATTATTGGTAATTAAAACCTTCCATCTCAAAGTGATCAACAGAAGAGACTTCTACTGTGTGTGTGTGTGTGTGTGTGTATATATATATATATATATATATATATATATATATATATATATAAAACAAATAGTAAATGAGTATATGCATATATACGTACAGGTATGTGCATACTGACATCCACCTGTATGTATAGGTGCATATCCGGGTACAGGACATTGCAAACAAAACGTAGACAAGAAAACACACAAACCACTATATATATACACATACATGTATACAATATACATACAAACACGTATACATATATATATATACATACTGTGTGGCACCTTGGACAACGTGTGTGTGTGTATATGTTTGTCCCTCACTACCCACCACTTAACAATTGGTGTTGGTTTGTTTATGTCCCTATAAATTAGTGGATCAGCGAAAGAGACCAACAAAAACAAAAATACACCAGACTTAAAAAAATAAGTACTGGGGATCAGTTTTTTCAGCTAAACCCTTCAAGACACTGCTCAAGCATGGCGACAGTCCAATGACTGAAACAAGTTCTGTTCAGTGCCATCTTCCCATCTATATTTTGTGGCACCAGCACTGGTGAGGTTACTAAGTACCCACAACATAAAATCCCTCAAATTAGTAGGGCCTACTTTTGCATAGTGGCTGTGTGGTAAGTAGCTTGCTTCCCTGTCAGGCTACTGTGTCTGTTTTAACAGGGCTTACAACTGGATGCCCTTTAAGTTGATGGGAAAATGACACAGTCAAAAAATTTGGGCCCAAATGGAACGGACAAGCACAATCAATAAAAAAAACGGAAGCACACTGTAACCAGTAATGTATAAACATATTCAATAGTCTGGTCAACAGAGCAATATATAATATATATACATACGTACACAATGTCTCAGTTGAGGGATCTTGTCTTTCAGGTGCTTGGTAACCTCACCTGTGCTGGTGTCATGATAAAAAGCACCCAGTACACTGTGAAATGGTTGGCAATAGGAAGGGCATCAAGCTGTAGAAACCAAGCCAGAGACAGCAAAGCTTGGTGCAGACCCCTCACTCGTCAGTTCGTGTTGAACTGTCCAATCCAAGGCAGCATGGAAAAAGGGATGGAAAACGACAATTATCTCTCTCTCTCTCTCTTTCACACACACACCATCACCATCACGCACATACATGGGTGTATATTAGTTTTGTGAATAGGTACAGGGTGTTGGGACTTGTTATATAGAGCAGAGGCTTTCAAACTTTTTGACTTGCGGACCCCTTTATATTTCAGGCTTTACCTTAGGGACCCCCTTATAAACGCTTATGAAAGTTATACATAAATATTTGCTTAAAATAACATATATTTTTACATTTATTTATTTAACAGTATTTAACAAATAAGTTTATTGTCAATTAAAAGATTTCAATTAAAAAAACATATATAAAATCAAATTGACCATAAAACATATTTGCTGTCCAGGGACCCCCTGTGGTCTGCGGACCACAGTTTGAAAACCCCTGATATAGAGGGTAGCATCTCACAGGACCCATTAAAACAGTAAAACTCCATTAAGAAGTGCCATGCAATCCATGACAACATAGAAAAGCAGATGGATGTAAGAAAAAGTTATGATGGTGGTCAGTTAACGTCCATCTTCTATGCTGGCATGCACAGTTTGGCAGGAGCTGGCCTGGTAGAAAACTACACCAGGGTACTGTGTCTGTTTTTGGCACGGTTTTTGCAGCTGGCTGTCCTTCCTAACACCAACCACCCCAGGGACCGAGTGACGTTGATAAATAATATTCGTGTTTTTTAGTCATAAAACCAACAAAAAAAGAAAGAAAGAGGTATGCGTGTGGGGTCAGAATCGATTGGGTGTGTATTTCAGAAATATAGCTGATACTTCACCATCGATATGATAATTCAAAACACTAAAACCTGTTAAAAGCACTTGATCTGTCATCCACACAAACATCACAATACGTATTTTAACAATGATTTTGTAACGTGATTTAAAGAGGAGAATTTCCAAAAATTGAGAACGGAAATTAAAACAAAATAGATTGTCCTTTTTCTTTTTTTTTTTACATTCAGGAAATTCTATCTTTTAGAAATTCCTCATGTTAACATTTACAATTAGTATCTTTTACTATTTTGTTTTCAATTGAACTGGTTGCCTAAATATTTTATGCTTTTAAAATAAAACTTTTGCTCCGTCTTATAACAGTACGCTTTAAGGTCTACTGTTTAATTTTTGCCTGAAATACAACAATGTGCACTCCACCCACGCGACTTTGTTTCCTCATAACTTTCAGAAAAATAAATATTTTTTGAAGAAATTTTCCACAAATATCTTCCAGATGGGCTAGATGACGATTATATCAGAATTTAAGGTGAAGGAACAACACAAAGCCAAATTGATGGTCGCGCACACATATACACTAAAAACATCAAAATTTTTTCCAAATTTCAAGTTTCATTTTCTCTCTCTCTCTATATATATATACATGCAATGTGTATCAGTATGTATGTGCGCCCACCAATTTCTTCCCTTTTTTAACATTAAATTCCCATATAATTGTAATCTATAATATCTGAAAGGTACAAGTAGAAAATCTCATTAAAAAATATCCATTCTTCAGAACGTTATGAAGAAACAAAATCGGAGACGGGGCACAATTGTGTAGGTATGTCTTGTATTTTTAATGCTGTTTCTAATTAAACACTAAACAAGCTACCTAAATGTTTTTTTTTTTTTTAATATCCGTTTATCTTCTATGAATTAACTATGCTTCTAAAATTAAAGTATATTTCTCCTTCCGGACGTAAAAAAACATAGTAAAACATGATTGTGTATACATACATACATAATTATTTTCTGGAAATTAGGCCCCGATTCACAACATATAATCAAAATATGTTATTAAATATACATATTTAACAATATATAATTGCACATTGGTGTAGATCTCTCTCTTTCTTTCTCTAAATATAACGCGATTTAAGAATACACGAATATATCTAACGTGATTAAGGAGTACACGTGTATGTATGTATATATGTGATTTCACACACACACACACACACACATATATATAGTTGGATTTGTGTGCGTGCATGTACAGGAGTGTGTATGACTATATAGGTGGAGATGCGTGTGTACATGTATACGAATCATGTTTGTGTGTGTATGTAGACAATGAACTTATTGTATAGTCCTCAGGTGCATTGTGTATACACACACATATATATATATATATATATATATACTTGTGGAGAGGGTTGGATGTATCGATGTTTGTGCGTGCATGTCAAAGAATATATATATGAGTGTGGTATATATGTATTTATATCTATATAATTTACATATACATACACACACACACATATATACTTGTGGAAAAGGATGGATGTATCGATGTTTGTGCGTGCATGTCAAGGAGTATATACGAGTGTGGTATATATGTATTTATATCTATATAATTTACATATACACACATATAAATATATACATATCTATATATACACACATATCCACATAATGTCATCTGAAATTGTTATGTTTGTACACAAACCTCTTCTACATTTCTCCGAGGCAAATGAAGAAACGACAACATCACTTTCACTTTTACGTGAGGCTGTAACGTGTAGAAACATCCCTGGATACTCAGTAATTTGTCCCGGGACAGCTGAGAGCAGATGGTCTTGCCTGACCACAAATCGTCCGTCGAACCTAATTTGTTGTGAAGCCACAATGCAGTGTCTCCAGAAGCCATAGTGAAAAAAGCGCGGGAGCAAATACAAACAGTACTTCCGATTCGTTAAAATTTTTAATTCGCTCTTATGCAGTGAATGAAACCGAGAGATTTGATTGGATGAAAGATGTTTAGTGAAATGTATTTATTGTCTGTGAAATGGGATTTAAATTAAAAAAATTAATTTAAAGAAATTATTTCTTTTTTTAACGAGAGAATAATTTTTTTTTCTGTCTTCTTATAATTGAATTTTGTCTGTTCCTTTTTAAAGATTTTGTTTTTGCTTGCGTATGTTATAATTCTATTATAGGCAGAAAGCTAGAAATTTTAGAGGAGGAAGCTTAGTCGATGACATCGTCATATCAGTGCTTGACTTGCCTTTTTATTTTATCGACCACAAAACGGTGAAACGATAAAGTCGACCTCAGCGGAATTTGAACTCAGAACGTAGAGATCCGAAAGAAATACTATTAAGCATTTGTTCGACGTGCTAACGATTCTGTTAGATCGCCGCCGAATCGTAATAGCGATTTCTACCACAGGTTCCAAGTTGTATTAGGAGACCCTATAGTCGTTTACTATGCAATAGATCGGCTTTCCTCGTTAATTAACTGGGACTACTGGGGCACTTTTAAATTAACGTCGGCAGAAATTAAGCACAAGACTACAGTACCCAACCCTTTATCCGAAATTCCCAGGAATCCGGGAATACTGTGCATATCGTGGACATAGATCCTGTTTTTCGAAAATAGTTAATTTGTATACAGTGCTTTCAGAATAGTTTTGTTTTTGACTTTTTAAAGCGAATTAATAAATATCAAACCGACCCTACTTTAGAATTGTATTTATACCTGTATCTGTTAAATAAATAATTTTCTTTCTTTTTTTCTTCTTTCATTTAATTTTCATCCTATAAACATATTCTATATACAGTAAACTATGTAATATTTTAAGTGGATTAATAAGATATCAAACAGATGTGATTAGGAATTGTATTAATTTGATTATGTTAAATACAATTTAGCTCTTTACTTTTCAAAGCTTATTTTATATTTTAAGTATATGTTGTAGATATATTTTAAGTTCCAATCAGACTTAGGGTAACGTGGTAGTGGAACAGTGTAGTAGACAGGGCCATTAGAGCGAAGAAACAGGCCTGGAGGAATGGTGGTAGCGGAGAACTACATCAGGTAGCTGGAAGGGAAGCTAAAAGACAGGTATACTGAGTTACGTAGCCAGTTCGTAGTGTTAACATGTGTAGTATAATGCCTTGACGACTCAGTAAAAGGAGGAGGGATCTCTGTGCTATATATAATTAGACTACGTTAAAAAGTGTCCAAATTACAGGCAAACAAGTAAAATATCTGGAGCTCCACTGTCAGATCCATTGCTTTTTTACAATAGTGGTAGTGGTGGTGTGAAGGCGCATGGCTCAGTGGTTTGAGTGTTGGGCTCACAATCATGAGGCGGTGGGTTTAATTCCCTGATCGGCCCGTGTTCTTGAGTAAGACATTATTTCACGTTGCCCCAGTTCACTCAGCTGTGGAAATGACTTGCGACGTCACTTGTACCAAACTGTATCGGCCTTTTCTCTTTCCCTTGGATAACATCTGTGGCGTAGAAAGGGGTGGGTGGTATGCATGGACGACTGCTGGTCTTCCATAAACAACCTTGCCTGGACTTGTGCCTCGGAGGGTAACTTTCTAGGTGCAATTCCATGGTCATTCATGAACGAAGGGTGTCTTTACCCATTACCCTATGTACATATAATGGTATAGAGCGGGGTGGCTGGTATGCATGGACGACTGCTGGTCTTCTATAAACAATCTTGCCTGGACTTGTGTCTCAGAGGGGAACTTTCTCGGTGCAATCCTACGATCATTCATAAACGTATACCCGTTTCAGTTTTAATTTTATTGCGATCGGGACTATAATCAAAGATTACCAGCAAAGATCTTTATTACTCGCTTCAACCTTTAACTTACATTAAACAGGTACGTAAAAAAGACAACAACAAACTCATCGAAAAAGAAAAAAAAAAGGTAGAATTCAGTAAGGGGCGATAACTCACGAGGTTAAAAGATCCGCTCTTATATTTCCCAAGTCCAATAAAGTATCATTTGTCCTGCCGGAGTCGCGTGTCACAGCATGACGAGTCTGACACAACTGTATTCAGATTTAAATAAATTAAAGCAAAGCCAAGATTATGAAAGGGGGATTAAAGTAGCCAACAAAAGTAAGTCGTAGTCTTGTCGTTGTTATCGTTGTTACTATTATTATTGTTGTTATTTTTTGCTATGATTACATCGACCAATGTGCACCATATGCAGGCGCAGTTTGTGGCCGAATGGTGAAGACGTTCGCTTCCCATCTGTGAGGTTTCAGGTTCGACCCAACTGCGTGGTATCTTCTGAAAGCGTAATATGCATCATACACAACAATATATATTTTATATAAATCATAATCATAAGTTCCGGACAAAATACTTAGCGGCATTTCTTCCGGCTCTTTTACATTCTGAGTTCAAATTCCACCGAAATCGACTTTGCTTTCCATTCTTTCGTGTTTCGTAAATTCCACGTACCATTTGAGCACTGGGGGTTGAGGTAATCGACTAGCCCCACCCCCTCAACATTTCTGATCCTGTATCTATTGTAGGATTATTATTAGATATACATATATGCACATACAACAATATGTTATATATATATATGTATATGTATCATAATCTTAGCGTGCAGATCGCAGTTGGAGCAACGAACATTTTTACAGCAAATGATAAATAATAAATGTTTAAGTGAAGTTAACAGTTTTTGAGTGCATCGAATGGCTAACGTGTCTTCCACGCTGTAATTGTCTTAGTTTCAACACACGATGTCAGAACAAATATCACTTTCCAGGCAAGTAAGCACACACCTCCACAAACCACGATATTTCACCTTTATCGTTATATCCTTTTGTTAACTAAGTGTGATCCCTTTGGCGACAGTATATATATAATCTGTGTGTTGTGTGTGTATATCTATGTACACTACCAAAGTGATTCCGTCGAAATACTTGAACATATTGATAAAAATATGTATTAGTGATATTCTACAGCTGATATCGTTATTTGTATATCTCCTCCTCCTTGCCAAAAATATTCGTCTAATATACCGACTGGTATCTTTTTTTTTTCTTTTCTCACTTTTGGCAAGTGACAGGTTCACTAGTAATATGCACATATGTTTGTTTTGGAGGTGTACTTGTCTGGCAAGTGACTTGATTTAATACTGTGTGTTGAAACTAAAATAAAACACATATTACCTATTCAAAAACACACACACACACACAAAAAAAAAATTTAATTTCATTTAAACATTTATTATCTGGTGTTAAAATCTCTGTGGCATGAATTACAACCTGGTTTCTGACACGGTTCCACTCTTTATTACACACACACACATACACACACC
>NC_142949.1:30170652-30198152 GCF_046866305.1 Octopus bimaculoides | reverse complement strand
GACAGGCATTGTTCTCCCAGTCAGAGTCCTGCATATCACAGGCCTTGAATGAGGACTTGACACAGTCCTTAAATCGCATGCATGCATACACACATAATTGTCACTTAATATGACAAGGGTGTTAGAAACACCTAGATTGCTAGAAATAAGAGCTAAAATACTCTAATGCTGTAGTCAAAGCACATGATTGTATACATATATACTGACAGGGTGGTCATAACCATGCCTAGAAATTTTACTTTTATATTGTTTTCTTTATTGTTTCAGGATGAATTTGATGAAGAAAGACAGACTAATTTAGCTGCAGTGCTCAGCTCTCTTCAGATGTGGAATAAAAAACAAGTGGTAATTGAAGCATGACATTTTTGTTCATCTTATCCGCAATTCCCGTTTTGTCTGCAATTTACTCTGCTGGCACAATCATGCTCATTTGTTTATTTATTTAGTTTGTATTTTGGGCAGGAGGCGCAATAGCTCAGTGGTTAGGGCAGCGGACTCGCGGTCATAGGATCACAGTTTTGATTCCCAGACCGGGCGTTGTGAGTGTTTATTGAGCGAAAACACCTAAAGCTCTACGAGGCTCTGGCAGGGGGATGGTGGCGAACCCTGCTGTACTCTTCCACCACAACTTTCTCTCACTCTTACTTTCTGTTTCTGTTGTACCTGTAATTCAAAGGGTCAGCCTTGTCACACTCTGTGTCACGCTGAATCTCCCTGAGAACTACGTTAAGGGTACACGTGTCTGTGGAGTGCTCAGCCACTTGCAAGTTAATTTCACGAGCAGGCTGTTCTGTTGATCGGATTAACTGGAACCCTCGACGTCGTTAAGTGATGGAGTGCCAACAACAACAACAATTTTGGGCAAGTGTCTTCTACTATAACCTCAGGCCAACCAAAACCCTGTGAGTGGACTTGCTAGATGGAAACTATGTGGAAGACTTGTTCTTTGCCTACGGTGTCGGATGGTATTTTTGTGATACTAGACTAGTGGTTCTCAACCATTTTTTTTACCTAAGAATCTCTTCGATTCCTATTTTGCTCAGATGGACTCTCCTACCAATTTGATGTTTAATAAATTCCTATTATCTTTGGTTTCTTGTGGAAAGGATGTGTTCTGTTGGTCAGGTAGTCCGTCTACTGCAACCAGTGCTATCATCATCATCATCATTGTCATCCCTTCGTCATCACTATCCCTACCATCATTTATATTATCGATGTCATCACCATCACTGTTATCATTTACATTATCACAACCATTGTAACATACCACCACCATCATTATCAACACCACCATCATCATTATCATCATCATCATATCACTATCATCGTCACCATCATCCTCACAACCACTGCCAGTATTATCATCACCATCACCATCATCACAACCATCATTATCATCATCATCACTACCATTACCACCACCACCATTACCATCATCATCATCATCATCATCTTCATTAATACTGAGATACCTGTTGCTCTCCATTTGGCAGGACGACCCAGGCTTGAAAGATCTTTCCTATGAACTTTGTTACAACAAAGCCTGTCTCATGATTGGTCAAAATAAATTCAAAGATGCAGAAGAGAAATTACAGAAAGCTGAAGGTATTTATTTTTCATACATTTTATTTCTTTTCTTTTTTTTTGTAGTTTTATTTAGTTTTTCTTTTCTGTTTTTTTTTTTCTCCTTGTCTTTACCTTTTGATTTTCATGTCTCTTTGTCTTGGGATCACATGATAATTGTAAATGAGTGTCACTGTTATACAAGCAGTGTCATTCATCCCCAATGTCTGGCCATGGGGAAATATCACCTTGCTTGGAAACAGGTGAGGGTTAGTGACAGGGAGAGCGTCTGGCCACAGAAAATTTGCCTTAGTAAACCGCATCCAACCTGTGCAAGCATGGAAAAGTGGACATCAAAGTGGTGGTGGTGGTGTGGTGGTGGTGATAATGATCTATTTTCTTTGTTTTCACCTTTCTCTCTTTCTTAGTTGTTTGTCGGAAAAGTTTTGAAGATGATCCTGAATCTACTGAGGAAGACATCAATGAAGAAGTTGCTGTGCTAAGGTGAGCTGACACTCCCCGATAGGCTGGTATCCTAGCCAGGGGTAGTATGTAATTTTATTTTATCTGTCATCTCTCATCTGTCATCTCTCATCTGTCATCTCTCATCTGTTTTAAGCCTTAAGTGTAACCCTAACCCTTTAGCATTCAAATTTCTTTGTCAAATGTATTGCTTATTTATTTACATTGTTTTGGATTAATCATGCATTATCTTGTAACTTCAAGATTTTGGTAGTGTATTTGACGAAGACAGGTGGTGTAGACAACAAACAGATGTATTAGTTTGACGTTCGGGAAGTGAAAAAGTCTTTAACGTTTCGAGCCTATGCTCTTCCACAGAAAGAAACAGGGAGAGAATATGTGTGTATCTATGTATGAATGTTTGTCTGCGTGTACCCCTTTGTCTTGACATCATGTGATAGCTGTAAACAAGCCTCACTGTCATACAAGCGATGTTGTTTGTTTCAAGCCTTGTGTGGAAAACGTGTCTGACCCTGGGAAAATGTAACTTTGCTTGGAAAGAGGTGAGAGTTCGGAGACAGGAAGGACATCTGATCATTGAAAACATTTGCAAGGGTCAATTCTATGTGACCCCTGCAAGCATTGAAAAGTGTATTGTCAAATGGTGAGAAAGATGTTGATGATGGAAAGGTGGGCATTAGATAATGGAACGGATGATGACAATGCAGGCATATAATCAGCAATGTTTAAAATGTTCTTTCTTAAATTTTGACTAATTTTCTTTCTTTTCTATTTCATTCTTCCAGAACCCAGTTAGCGTACGTTTTACAGAAGCAGGGACGACCTGAAGAAGCCCTCCAAATATACAACCAGGTCCTTAAAACTAAGTATGTGTTTGTATTTTCCCCCCTTTTTTTCTATTTATCTTTCAAATTAGTCTTCCAATGTTGTATATAAAGTATATATATATATATATATATATATAAATTGCATTAAGTAATCATCATATTCCAGTTTCCTTCACTTTTCAATGAATAGCAGATGAGCGACTGTCTTTCCATGCAGACACAACACAGGCTACACTTTCAGGTCTTTTGGATAAAGTTTTCAGAAATAACCCAATAGGTTTACCATTAATTCCATGAAATATTCACGGGTCCTGTTAGTTAAATATTATCTTTTGGTTATGACATGTTGGCAGTCCATGAAATGCTGATAACTGTCCGTCAAGATCCTTATCTGAATACATGCTACAGGATGGAATTTACTTGACCCCCCCCCCTTAGCATTCAGATTACTCTGTTAAATCTAATGCTTATTTACCCATATTGTTTTGAATTAATCATGCATTATCTCCTAGTCTTGAGATTTCAATGAACTGTTTGTTTATTTTTAGAATGGTATTGTGGGGTCTGTGTGAAAGAGATCAAATCTGCTTAGTTTGAACATAAAACTGGTAGAATATTTGGGCCAGATATGAGCAATTTAAATGCTAAAGGGTTAACCCATATATATCCCTGGTTGCGTTTTCCTAACACAAAACCTACTTGTCTGGACATGAACTTACCGGGAAGCATCTGACCAAGCATACGAAATGTTCAGTAAGTAGTTGACACTCATAGCTAACAGTTGCATACTGTCCTTCTCTTCCAGATTGCGAAAGCTTACCATAATGTTTAATCTAAATACAGTGAAATTTTAAGACTTCATTTTTTTTTATGGGCATATATGGGTTAAGGTGCCTAGGGTGTTATAGACAGTTTCCTTGACTTTTTCTGGATTTGTTCTCCTCTGTGTTTTTACTTTCTGAAGGAAAAAAAAAAAATTAAAGAAAATTTGAGTGAATTTGGTTAATAGAAGCTGAAAGAAATTCATTATATGTCCGTGTGTGTGTATATATATACATATATATATATATGTGTGTGTGTGTGTGAGAGAAGGAGAGAGAGTGTGTATGTGTGTGTGTGTGTGTGTGTGTATATATATATAAAGAGAATGAATGGGAGAAAGAGAGCCTGCCTTATGTCGACCCAATAGAGGGACCAGCTATCCGAGTTGATAGTACCAGGGTAGATAAAGCAATTAAGAGTATGAAGACCGGGAAAGCCCCCGGCCCATCAGGAATCACTGCAGAGATGCTCAAAATATCTGGCAGTGTTGGCTATAGCCTAGTCACCCGTATTACGAACCAGGTGATACACGAAGGAGTCATACCCTATGACTGGTGTAGCAGCATCATAGTCAACTGCTACAAAGGTAAAGGGGACGCTTTAGATACAAATAATTACAGAGGCATCAAGCTGTTAGATCAGGTTATGAAAGTTACAGAGAGGGTCATAGCCCAACTAATTAGGGAGCGAATCAATTTAGATGAGATGCAGTTTGGGTTCGTGCCAGGTAAAAGCACTACTGATGCCTTATTTCTAGTGAGACAGTTGCAAGAGAAATACCTAGCCAAGGATAAACCTCTGTACCTGGCTTTCGTTGACATGGAGAAAGCCTTTGACAGGGTCCCCCGATCCCTTATCTGGTGGTCAATGAGGAAACTTGGGATAGAAGAATGGCTAGTGAGAGCTGTGCGAGCCATGTACAGAGATGCGGCCAGTAAGGTGAGGGTTGGAAATGAGTACAGCAATGAATTCCGGGTAGAGGTAGGGGTCCACCAAGGTTCCGTCCTCAGCCCCCTATTATTTACCATAGTCCTCCAGGCAATCACAGAGGAGTTCAAGACAGGTTGCCCCTGGGAGCTCCTCTATGCTGATGACCTTGCCCTAATTGCGGAGTCACTATCAGAACTAGAGGAGAAGTTTCAGGTGTGGAAGCAAGGTCTAGAACTGAAGGGCCTTAGAGTCAACCTAGCTAAAACCAAAATCCTAATAAGTAGGAAGGTAGATAAAACACAAACCCCTTCAGGTAGATGGCCCTGCTCAGTATGTAGAAAAGGAGTAGGTAGTAACTCTATAAGATGTACCCGGTGCAAGCTATGGACACATAAGAGGTGCAGCAACATCAAAGGCAGGTTAACTAGCAAGTTAGTTTTTGTTTGTGGCAGATGTTCAGGTGCAATAAAGACTGCAAACAAACAGGAAACAACTTCTATCTCATTCCAGGGTGAAAAACTAGAGGTAGTCGATAGCTTCCGCTATCTGGGCGACCAAGTTAGTAGTGGGGGTGGGTGCGCTGAAAGTGTAGCTGCTAGAATAAGAATAGCCTGGGCAAAGTTTAGAGAGCTCTTACCCCTGCTGGCGACAAAGGGACTCTCACTCAGAGTAAAAGGCAGACTGTATGACGCATGCGTACGAACAACCATGCTACATGGCAGTGAAACATGGGCTGTAACTGCTGAGGACATACGTAAGCTCGCAAGGAATGAAGCCAGTATGCTCCGTTGGATGTGTAATGTCAATGTGAATACCCGTCAGAGTGTAAGTATCTTGAGAGAAAAGCTGAACATTAGAAGCATCAGTTGTGGCGTGCAAGAGAGACGATTGCGCTGGTATGGACATGTGGTGAGAATGGAGGAGGATAGCTGCGTGAAAAAGTGCCACACCCTAACAGTTGAGGGAACCCGTGGAAGAGGTAGGCCCAGGAAGACCTGGGCTGAGGTGGTGAGGCAAGACCTTCGTACATTGGGCCTCACCGAGGCGATGACTATGGACCGAGACCTTTGGAAATGGGCTGTGCGTGAGAAGACCCGGCAAGCCAAGTAAGATCGTTGCCAGTGCCCCTGGACTGGTTCTTGTGCGGGTGGCACATGAGATGCACCATTTTGAGCGTGGCCGTTGCCAGTACCGCCTGACTGGCTCCTGTAGGATTTTCGAGCGAGATCGTTGCCAGTGCCCCTGGACTGGCTTGTGCGGGTGGCACATAAAAGACACCATTTCGAGCGTGGCCGTTTTCGTGCGGGTGACACGTAAAAGCACCCACTACACTCTCTGAGTGGTTGGCGTTAGGAAGGGCATCCAGCTGTAGAAACTCTGCCAAATCAGACTGGAGCCTGGTGTTGCCATCCGGTTTCACCAGTCCTCAGTCAAATCGTCCAACCCATGCTAGCATGGAAAGCGGACGTTAAACGATGATGATGATGATGATGATATATATATATATATATATATATATATTAATAATTTAGAGAAGAACCACCATGGTGCAACTCTAAATTATTAATATATTTCTCATTATATAATTCAATTTGATATTATTAAATTGTATATCCTTGTAAGTTCGGATTTTGTAATTCCCTAACATTATAATATATCATCATCATCATCATCATCGTTTAACGTCTGCTTTCCATGCTAGCATGGGTTGGACGATTTGACTGAGGACTGGTGAAACCAGATGGCTACACCAGGCTCCAAATTGATTTGGCAGAGTTTCTACAGCTGGATGCCCTTCCTAACGCCAACCACTCAGAGAGTGTAGTGGGTGCTTTTATGTGCCACCAGCACGAAGGCCAGTCAGGCGGTACTGGCAACGGCCACGCTCTACATGTTCACAAATTATCAACACTACTGTCAATATATATATATTACTAGTGATGGAAATAATATTAATACCAAAAGGTAATTGTTATATCCAACTTAACATGGATATTTGTGTCTCCTTGTTTTGACCTTGTGTGATTGTTGTAAATGAATGTCCTTCATTTTCATTATTCTTTAAAAACATTCTGGCTATGGCAAGATATTACCTTGCTTGGAAACAGGTAAGGAGTGGTGATAGGAAGAGCATCCAGCCATAGAAAATCTGTCTCAATAAAGCTCTGTTTGACCTATGCAAGCATGGAAAAGAGGACGTGAAAACAGTGATGATGATTTAAAGAAGAATTGAACCTTTTCATGCCTCTGTTTGTCTGAACTCTGTTTTTTTAATTCAATTTTTATATTTTTGCAGGCCTTCTGATATAGGTGTTACTGCTGTTGCATCCAACAACATCGTCACTTTGAATAAGGTAACTTTAACAACTTATTCTTGCTCATCAGAAATGCTGACTTTCTATGCAACTAAATGGAATCATCACCCGTTTACCAATTTGTCGAGCTGTTTATATTCTCTGTGTCACTTCCATGACCAATTTCATCACCCCCCCCACCGTCATCACCATCATTACCATTCCAGATAGTCGACTCTGTCCAAGTGAATATCTCTTTTATATTTGTTTAGGAACAGAATGTTTTTGATTCCAAGAAGAAAATCAAAGCTGCCACCTCAGGGAGTGTGAACCAGAAGCTGATGTCGATGCAGCAACGGAAAATCAAAATGAACCAAGGATTGCTTTATATGTACACCAATCAAGTAAGCAGGATTCAATACCTTTATTGTTATTATCATTGTTATTATTATTATTAAGGCGGTGAGCTGGCTGAATTGTTATCGTGCTGGATGAAATGTTTCGCAATACTTTGCCCATCGCTATGTTCTGAGTTCAAACTCCAGCAAGGTTGACTTTACCTTTCATCCTTTCGGGGGTCGATAAATTAAGTACCAGTTGAGTACTGGGGTCAGTATAATCGATTTAACCCCTGCTCTTTTCCCCGCCCACAATTTCAGGCCCCTTGTACCTATAGTAGAAAGGATTATATTTTACTACTACTACTGATGCTATAACACCACCGCCACCACCACCACCACCACCACCTCTCTCCCTCTTCCTCCTCCCTCTCTTCCTCCACTTCCACCTCTTCTTCCTTCCCCTCCTCCCCTTCTATTACTCCTTTCTACCCCTCCAACTACTACTACTACCTCTACTGACACCACCACACCACCACTACTACTTCCATTACCACTACAACCTCCACTCTCCTACTACTACAATAAACAATAATATTACCACCACCACCACCACCACCACCACCACTCCTGTTTCTCCTTCTGCTGTTACTACTACTACTACTACTACTACTACTACTACTACTACTACTACTACTCCTATTAATACTACTACTACTACTACTATAGCAAATTCTGTCTGACACTGGCAAGTATTGAAAAGTGAATGTTCGAACAGTAATATACTTGGTTCCCTCCTATTTCTCGGTGACTGTTTAAATATCTCGCAGTTGAAAACTATTTGTTATTGTCATCAGATTTCAATTTATCTTATTACACACCTATTCAAAGAACTCAGAGCGCCTACAAGCCTCTATCTACCTGGCAGCTCAATCTGAAATCTCTGTATAATAATCCCTAATCATCTCAAAAAGTATACAGAGGGTCCTGAATGCTGGGTAATGACCAAAAGAATGCAATCACAAAGTGGCCGAAATGGGGGTTTATTTGAAGGATGGATCTCTGGAGAAAAGTTACTCGACAGGGTACATGCCTCAGACATCGGGGAGTCACTCCTAGTTGAGTCGCGACTTCTCTGCACTGAGAGGTCACAAATCCGGCACTTTGGGCATGTGATTAGAATGTTGCTTGAGACCACATGGTTGGGTAGAAAGCTTGTTGACCACACCTCCTCACTTGCATCTATACCACCATGCCTGTGTCTATTCTTATTGTTAAATAAATGACTGTTATTTGTTCTTCTAAGTTGTTTGTATTTGTTTTTATTCTCAGAGTGACCAAGTACGCAATGTTGTCAAAGAACTTCAGGACAAGTTCTCCGATGCCAGCTCGGCCGTTCTCATTGAAGTGGCACAACATGTTCGGGACAAACATGTTCCAAAAGCCATCGAAGTTCTCAAGGTACAAATCATCATCTTCTTCACGTCTTTTACTTTTCTTTGTAAAAGCTTCAGTCAATTTTTTTTCTCTTTTAAGGAATAAATATGGCATAAAATTCAAATTGTTGCTCTCACCTGCAACTTATGAATTCTGTTAACAATTGCCTCATCTGTTTCTACTTCCTTAGCTGTATTGTATTTTATGAGTTACCCCATTTCTAATTTGCTTTCTCTGTTACCCCATCAATTTTTCCCCCCCTTCACTTACCCTATCTTTCTATTGGTTTGTCTTTAGTCACAGACTCCAGGTTCTTGGTCTTCTTGAGAAACCTCAGCTCTGGCCATTGGCCATTCCTGCAGCTCATCCATCAATTCTTTATTTACTCTTCCAATAATCCACTAGTTTTATTAATCCTACCTATAATCCATTGTCTTTGTTAATCCTATCTTTAATCCATTGTCTATGTTTTAGAATTACATTGCTAAAGATTCCGTTGACGAGAGGATTAAGCTGATATTATCTCAGCTATACCTAAGCCAAGGAAGTGTGTTCCAGGCCTGCGATGTACTCAAGTCCATAGAGACGTTACGTTATAAACCAGCTGTGGTGAGTAGCTTTCTTCTTAGCATCTACTTACATCATTATGGCTATTGCTGTTGTTTTCTTGTTGTTTGGCTCCAGGTCTGTCCTAGTCCAGCAGACCCAGGATCAAGGGCGTTCCATCCATGACCATCATGTCTTTCTTTTTGCATTTATGTATTTAGGACTGCATTATATATGTATTTAGAGTTCCTTCTACATTAACTTATTTTGTCCTCTGTAGGTCGGCGTATTGGTGTCGTTGTATGTGAGTCAGGAAGATGTACAATCAGCATCGAAGACCCTCGGTGATGCTGTTACTTGGCATAAACAGAACATGGTAAGAAATTACAACTTTGATGATTTTGTGTGTGTGTTTGGTGGATATAGTTTTAGACAAAGGGTTGACGTACTTTACATTGTGTGTGTGTGTGTATGACATTGGAGTGTATTTGGTGAGTATGGTTTGGATAAAGGGTTGACGTACTTGTAGCAGGAATATTTAGCAGTCGCCTGATGTTGCGGTTTGCTAGGCTATTACTCATGTGATCAACAAAATCTGACCAATCAGGAATTTGCATCGAATAGGCTCCAGTGACAATTTCATCTTTTGGCATACTTCTCTCTGAGCCAAACCATCAATATAAATTTAGCACACCTCGTCTACCTGACAGAAAACTTTGGGATGCTGCAGAGAGGGCATTGACGGACAGCAAAGATGAGATGGTAGACGGACGATGAACAGATAGACAGACAAGTAGATACAGACTGCATTTTCTTGTATATAAGTTGATTTTTACAAATAAAAAATTAGCAGCCAAAATAATGGTAAGTTGACTTACACACCAAAACGACTTTGGAAAACCGAAAATTCCATGTGGAATGTAGCAGGATTTAGAAAAAAATTGAAAATTTACCCTGGCATCTTGGGCAAGTGTCTTCTACTATAGCCTTGGGCCAACCAAAGCCTTGTGAGTGGATTTGGTAGACGGAAACTGAAAGAAGCCCGTCGTATATATGTATATATATATATATATATATATATACGTATGTGTGTATGTGTTTGTGTATCTGTGTTTGTCCCCCCAACATTGCTTGACAACCGACGCTGGTGTGTTTATGTCCCTGTAACTTAGCGGTTCGGCAAAAGAGACCGATAGAATAAGTCCTGGGGTCGATTCACTCGACTAAAGGCGGTGCTCCAGCATGGCCACAGTAAAAAAAACTGAAACAAGTAAAAGAGTACATTCTACATTGACTTGCATGTTGGAAAATATGGTATTTGTCTGCAATAGCAGCAAGAATAATTACTCTGAGAGTTAAATTACCATGACATATCTCCCTCTTGTGTTGCAGCCAAACAGTCCTGAACTAATGGTGCTGATGAAGGCCAATGCCAAGTTCCAAATGAAACATGGCGACCCACAGCAAGCAGCCTCTCTTCTTGAAGAAATATCTAAGAAAAACCCAAAGGATTCCCACATTTTGGCACAGTTGTTCTCTGCTTATTCACTCTTTGACTCAAAGAAAGCTGAACAGTATCCTTTTCCTTCAGAAATGAGAATTGTTCCTTGATTCCACTCCCCCATTTGCCTTTTCCTCTTAAACTGGCCTGGCTATATTTAGCCCAGATATTCTACCTGTTTTATGGTCCAATCAGCAAGCTCTGGTCTCTCACGCTTATTCTACAATGTCATACTGAAGATAAACAATCGCATCTTTGAAATCATGAAACTATGAGATCATCATCATCATCATCATCGTTTAACGTTCGCTTTCCATGCTAGCATGGGTTGGACGATTTGACTGAGGACTGGTGAAACCGGATGGCAACACCAGGCTCCAATCTAATTTGGCAGAGTTTCTACAGCTGGATGCCCTTTCTAACGCCAACCACTCAGAGAGTGTAGTGGGTGCTTTTACGTGTCACCCGCACGAAAACGGCCACGCTCGAAATGGTGTCTTTTATGTGCCACCCACACAAGCCAGTCCAGGGGCACTGGCAACGATCTCGCTCGAAAATCCTACGGGAGCCAGTCAGGCGGTACTGGTGAAAAGGGTAAAGGGCAAAGACCCCCTTCGGTCGTGAATGACCGTGGGATTGCAGCTAGGAAGTTCCCCTCTGAGGCACAAGTCCGGGCAAGGTTGTGTATGGAAGACCAGCAGTCACCCATGCATAACCAGCCTCCCCTCTCCATGCCACTGATGTTATCCAAAGCAAAAAAACATATCTGGCAATGGGGAGATATTACCTTGCTTGGAAACAGGTAAGGAGTGGTGATAGGAAGAGCATCCAGCCATCTATAGAAAATCTGCCTCAATAAAACTCTGTCTGGGTTGTTGCAACTCATTTCTACAGCTGACTGAACTGAAGCAGCATGAAATAAAGTGTCTTGCTCAAGAACACTACACACAGTCCAGTCCAGGAATTGAACTCACTACCTCATGATTGTGAGCCCGATGCTGTAACCACTGTACCATGCACCACATTTGACGAGTAATTTGAATGCTAAAGGGTTAAAACAAGAAATTTGTATCCTAGAGCCAAGGGTGAAGGCACGTGGTTTAGTCATTAGTGTGTTGCATTCATGAGCATAAGATTGTGGTTTCAATTCCTGTACTAAGTGATGCATTGCTATCTTGAGCAAAATATTTTACTTCACATTACTCCTGCTCATTCAGCTGGCAAAAATGAGTAATCCTGCGACAGGCTGGTGTCTCATTCAAGTGGTGTATATACGCCACAGAGATGGGAAACCAGCTCTATGAGTCTATATGACTAAGTGAAGGCGCTTAACTCTATTCATTTTTTTGCAAACCAAGGGGAGTCTCAGATGGGTTGGTCATCAAAAGATTTACAATACATCTTCATCCCTGTTGGTTGTAAGGCTTGCTTGTTCTTTCTTTCCCAATATTCTGTGGAATTCTTTAACCACTCTCCACAGAATCAGCCATCAGTTACCATCAGTGGATGAGATTATTTCTGGAGTTGATGTTGATGAGTTGGAAAAGTCTTTCAGTTCCATGGCACCAAAATATCTGAAGAGAATACAGAAGACAGAACCATCACCTTCATCGTAAGTTGTCTGCTTTCTTGTTTCCATCATGCAAATCTCCATCCATTCTTTCTGAATTCTTACCAAACTTCAAAGTTCATTGTTTTCTTTTTTGTTTTTGTGTTGTTACTCCTTTTACTCTTTCTTTTTCTCTTTGCCTGTCATATCTTTGTCTTTGGTTCACTGTCTACCTTCCTGTTAGTTTGTCTCTCTCTCTCTCTCTCTGTGTCCCTATCTCTCTCTGTCTCTCTCTCTCTCTCTGTCTCTCTCTCTGTGTCTCACTCTGTCTCTCTCTCTCTCTTTCTCTCTCTCTCTCTCTCTCTCTCTCTCTCTACTTTTGAGACTTTGTCTGAAGAAGATGTATTGTTCTTTCTTTCAGTGATGGGGTCTTGTTGATAAAGACGAAGAAGAAAAAGAAGAAGAAGAAAGGTAAGTGTTTGCTTTACAGTTCTTTGTTTCTCTTTGACGGGTTACGAATCTGTTAGGAACAAAACCTTTCTTTCTCTCTCTCTCTCTCTCTCTCTCACTCTGCAAAAAGACATTTCAAGAAAACATAAGAAATATAATGTCATAATGGTAGTGAAACCATATGATACTTGGAAGATCTTTTTTTGAACAGTGGCTCTCAAAGCACATAGAGCTGTAACCAATAGCATGTGAATATTGGTTTGAAAAACCGTTTTGAATAGAAGAAGTCAATGTCTACAAGGGATGTGAGTTTGAACCTTATGGGCGCCCTTCAACTTTTTTTTCTCCAAAAGACGTTTTTCAACCCAATATTTACATCTACATGCTATTAATTTTAGATTTATGTGAGCCTCGAGAACTGCTATTCCAAAACAGAATATATATCATCATCATCGTCGTCGTTTAACGTCCACTTTTCATTATTGGATGTTCCTCTTCTTTATTTCGTTTGACCTTCTGTTATATCTTTTCCAGCAAAAATGCCCAAGAACTACGATGCCTGTGTTACCCCTGACCCTGAGCGGTGGCTGCCTCGTAGAGAACGTTCCTATTACCGTGGGAAACGTAAAGACAAAACTAAAAACATCAGTAAGGATTACCTTTTTTGATTGACTTTTCTTCAAATATTTTCCTCTTGAAGTTTTTGTTTTTTGTTTTCTTTTATTTTCTTTTGAGCTTTACTTTAACAGTTATCATCATCATCATCTCCACCATCCTCCTCCTCATCGTCATCAGCATCACCACTACCATCATCATCATCACTATCATCTCCATCATCACCACTGTCATCATCTTGACAATCATCTTCCTTCTTCTTCTCTTTATCGTGATCATCATCATCACCATCACCATCAGTGCTATTATTATAACCATTTGCTGTCCCTACCATCTTCATTATCTTCACAACCATCACTATCTTCATTGTCTTTCTTATTGCCATCACCATCATCATCACCACCACCATCATTATTCTCTTCTTCATCAGCATCATCACCACCATCACCATACTACATTAGTCTGTCTCAAGCTACAGTGTTTCCAAAACACAAGAGCATGATTTTGGGTAAGTTTAGCTGCTATTTCTAGCATCTCATGTGACTTCATAGAGACTCTCTTCTTGTCCATGTTTATTGCATGAGTGTGAGGGATAAGTCCACCTGTTCAAGGAGTCTAATGTTTCTTCCTCTACTTTCACTTTCCAAAACATCAATGTCGCTTTATCAATGTCTTTCATTGTTATTTTTTTTGCGTTTCAGGTAAAGGCACGCAGGGAGCCACAAGCCCCGCCGGTGACATGTAAGTCATTGTTTTATTGTTTTTTTTAAAACTTACACTCTTTCATTTGTTTCACTCGTTGGACTGCGGCCATGCTGGGGCACCGCCTTAAATCTTTAGTCGAATGTATCGACCCCCAAGACTTATTTTTTAAAGCTTGGTACTTATTCTGTTGGTCAATTAAGCTGAACTGCTAAGTTACAGGGATGTAAATACACAATCATCATCATCATCATCATCATCGTTTGACGTCCGCTTTCCATGTTAGCATGGGTTGGACGATTTGACTGAGGACTGGTGGACCAGATGGCTACACCAGGCTCAAATCTGATTTGGCAGAGTTTCTACAGCTGGATGCCCTTCCTAACACCAACCACTCCGAGAGTGTAGTGGGTGCTTTTACGTGCCACCTGTACGAGGCCAGCCAGGCGGTACTGGCAACGACCACGCTCAAATGATGTATTTTATGTGCCACCCACACAAGAGCCAGTCCAGGGGCACTGGCAATGATCTCACTCGAAAGTCCATTACACATGCCACGGGCACAAGTGCCAGGAAGGCGACGCTGGGCACAGGTGCCATCCCGGTCAAATGGTGACACAAGGGACAAAGACATAGACACACACACACACACACACACATATACTGTACAAAACCTTTGACATTATGTTGTGCTTGAGAAGACCCATCATGCTGAGCAAAATCAGTCGTGGCAGATACCAGTGTCACGCAAGTTGGCACATAAACGCATCCTGGTGTCACGCAAATGGCACATGTGCCAGTGGCATGTAAAAGCATCCATTACACTCTCGGAGTGGTCGGCATTAGGAAGGGCATCCAACTGTAAGAAACACTGCCAGATCAGACTGGAGCCTGGTGCAACCTCCTGGCTTCCCAGACCCGGTGGAACCGTCCAGCCCATGCTAGCATGGAAAACAGACATTAAACGACGATGATGATGCTGATGATGATGACTTAGTTTTTCAAGCTTGCTACAGGGATGTAAACAAATTGACACCAGCTGTCAAGAGGAGTTGGGGTAAACACAAACTCAATAAAGTGCCACTCAAGTACTGGATGATGATGTAACTGACTTGCCCCTCCCCTCAAAATTTATTGCCATTATGTCTTAAATTAGAAACAGTTATTTGTTATTTATATATATTTTTTTTTATTATTTCTTATTATTTAAATTAATAAAATTTTTATTTTTATTTTTCCTGTTTATTTCCCCACTGTTTCAGTGATGCGAGCAAGCAAACATCAGGGAGCGAGGCAAGTTCACCGCGGCCCGCAGCTAATGTGACCAAGCCATCACCTCAGCCGGCCAACCGGCATCAGCAGCAGCAACATTCGTCCAGCGGACGCAGCACCAACAATAAGAAGAAGAAGAAAGGGAAACGATAAGCACGAGACACTCCTCTCCCTCCTCCTCCTCCTCCTACCCTCCACCTCTTTGCCACTTCCCTCTCTTTCTCCTCTCTCCCTCCCCCTCCCCCTCTCTCTGTGTCTCTCCTCTGTCTGTCTGTCTCTCTCTCTCCTTGTCTTTTTATGTTTTAACAAAAAAAAATGCAATCCAAAAGGTTTGGCTCGTTTCTTCCATCTTTTCTGTGTGGGTAAACACACACAAACACACACACACACACATACATATCTACACACATACACACACATATATACACACCGTACATATAGACACTTGTACATTCACACGCATACACACATGCTACATATGCACACACACACACACACCACACACATACACATGCTGTTGGACTAACATTATAAACACACATACTCATACAGTCGCTTGTATATATATATATATAATAATATTAGGGACAAAATCCAAAATTACAGGTAAAAACTCAATTAAAATCAATTTATAAAAAATTAAAAATTAAATTGAGCTTTATAGATTAAAATATATATAAAATATATAGTTTTAGGGAAAATAACCAAGTTTCAAGATTTCATCAATGAAAATCCACTATCACACAGAAAAATCAAGAGTTCTTGAAACTTGGTTATTTTCCCTAAAACTATATATTTTATATATATATATATATACATTCACAGACACACACACTCTGGATTGGTGGAACCTTTAGTGCGTCAAACAAAATGTCAGACTTCATTTAATGATGGCTGTTTACATTCTGAGTAAAAAATCTTGGTCAGCTTAACCTTGCCTTTTGTTCTTCCTGGGTCAAATTATATTCCTGCAAAGCATCTAAGAGATGTGAGATTAGAAATATATTAGTAGAACACTTACACACACACACAAAATTTCATACAAATGCGCAGGGTATTTTCATACTTACACACACACTCTGATCTGTAGATATACATATGTGTGTACGTTCACCTATGTGAAAACTACAGGTGGAAAGCTACATGGTGGGGAGGCACAGGCGTGGTGAGGATGGACGTGGGTCTCCATGGATTTGGCTCAGTCTTACTGCATGGACTTTGGGCAAGTGTTTCCTACTGTAGCTTAAGATTGACCAAAGCCTTGTGAGAGTGGACTTAGTAGATGGAAACTAAAAGAAGCTTGTCATATATATATATATATATATATATATAGTGAGAGAGATGTACTTGCATAGCAAGTGACCTGATCTGAGATCGTGTGCTGGAACGAAAACAATTGTAGCATGGAAGGTGTTTATAAGCCATTTAAAATAACACAAAAGGCGTCAGATTTTTGACAAATTAAATTTAAATGTTGAAGTGAATTTGACAGCTTTTGTGTGTTATTTTAAATGGCTTATAAACACCTTCCACGCTGCAATTGTTTATATATATATATATATATATATATATATATATATATATATATATATATATATATATATGGATCTCCCAATAAATGTATTAAGTGCTCTTTTGTTTGTCCACTCACTTATGTGTGTGTGCATATATATATGTATATTTATAAGAAGGGTGAACTGCTTAACCACTGGGCCGTGCTGCATCCAACTCACAAGTACGCACACACACATACATGCATTTACATACACGCCTGTACACATACATATGCATAATTACGTTCATGGACATACATACATAAAAGTATGTATGCATATACATACATAAGCATATATAAAACATGTTTACATGTATATATACACAGATGCACACATGTATACATATGCATATATGTACACACATATGAAGGGTGTTCATTAAAGATTTCCCCTGACCCACTTCCCAAGGACTGGGATAAACGAAACTTAGCATAATTATTAGTGCTTCTTTACATAAGCCACCACTAATGGTATACACACACCTGTATCTATACATATATTTACGCACACATGTATGAATGAATATTCCCATCATGTGTGGATATACACTCCCCTATTCACGCATACACATATATACATTCATATATATATATAAATATATATATATATATATATATATATATATATATATATATACACACATACATACATATACATACACACACACAATGTAAACACCATCACTGAATACATTTTATGTATGACCATTTGTTGCTGACCTGCAAATAAAAATGGAAGTTGATCATGTTTTTGCTTTTTTTATTTTGTTAAACAATCACATGAAAAGTAATCTGGATGGCTAAGTCAGTATAGTTGTTTTTATATATATATATATATATATATCATCATCATCATCATCGTCGTTTAACGTCCACTTTCCATGCTAGCATGGGTTGGACGATTTGACTGAGGACTGGTGAAACCAGATGGCTACACCAGGCTCCAATCTGATCTGGCAGAGTTTCTACAGCTGGATGCCCTTCCTAACACCAACCACTTCGAGAGTGTAGTGGGTGCTTTTATGTACCACCGGCACAGGGCCAATCACGCGGTACTGGCAACGGCCACGCTCAAAATGGTGTATTTTATGTGCCACCCGCACAAGAGCCAGTCCAGGGGCACTGGCAACGATCTCATATATATATATATATATATATATATATATATATGCTAGCAAATGCACCTGTCCTTTGGACGGTTGAAGTTACTTTGGTGGCATATTTTTCACCAAATAATTGAACTACCAAGAAAGTTTATGAGTAGTACAGCAATCTATATTTCCGATTAACCTAGGAACGAAAAATGAAACTGAAGGCTGGTCATTGTGGATGTTGCTGCACTTTAATGATCATAGAACATATAAGTTTGCAAGCGATGCAAAGTAGAGCTACAGAAGTGTTTGGGGAGTAGATTACGGATGATGACTACAAAATATAGTTGATTTACATCAGTGGCTCTCAAAGTGGGCAGAAATATATATATATTTCTGCAATATTTGGATATTTTATCTTGTTATTCTGTTATTCTGTTAGCATTATTCTGGGTTTGAGAATATATTATTTTCATTATCTGTATCATTCAATATATCTCAACGCTTCTAAAGCAAACATGGTTTACTTTCATATATATATATATATATATATATATATATATATATATATATATATATATATATATATATATATATATATATATATATATGTTTGTTTGTTTGAAGCAGCTGAAAATAGTGTAAGCATTACTATTAATGCCATACTTAATGTATATGCATTGTTAAACACACAATACGTCTTTAAAGGGTCGACCCCAGACAAAGCATTGCACCTTCGCAGCATTTAATAACCCACATACATGAAGAATGTCATTTTAAATATACATATGATCTGAGTGGAGGCGCAATGGCCCAGTGGTTAGGGCAGCGGACTCGTGGTCATAGGATCGCCGTTTCGATTCCCAGACCGGTCGTTGTGAGTGTTTATTGAGCGAAAACACCTAAAAGCTCCACGAGGCTCCGGCAGGGAATGGTGGCGAACCCTGCTTTTCCTTTTTCACTACAACTTTCTCTTACTTCCTGTTTCTGTTGTGCCTGTAATTCAAAGGGTCAGCCTTGTCACACTGTGTCGCGCTGAATATCCCCGAGGACTACGTTAAGGGTACACGTGTCTGTGGAGTGCTCAACCACTTGCACGTTAATTTCACGAGCAGACTGTTCCGTTGATCGGATCAACTGGAACCCTCGACGGAGTGCCAACAACAACATTATGATCTGAGTTCAAATTCCATCGAGGCGGGCATTGCTTTCCATTATTTCGGGGTCGATGAAATAAGGACCAATCGAATATCGAGATTGATGTAATCGATTAGCCCATCACCACAAAATTTCAGGCTCCGTGCTTATAGTAGAAGGGATATGAAATATAGTAATTCCTCAGCTATCGCGAGTGCTACGTTCCAAAGCCCACCGCGATATGTGAAAATCTGCAAAGCAGAAACAGTCCTGTACAAGACGGCAAGCTGTCAGAAAGGTTAGCACGCCGGGCGAAATGCTTAGCGGTATTTCGTCTGCCGTTACGTTCTGAGTTCAAATTCCGCCGAGGTCGACTTTGCCTTTCATCCTTTCGAGGTCGATAAATTAAGTACCAGTTACGCACTGGGGTCGATGTAATCAACTTAATCCCTTTGTCTGTCCTTGTTTGTCCCCTTCTATGTTTAGCCCCTTGTGGGCAATAAAGAAATAAGAAACAGTACTGTACTGTATTTATTATTATTATTTTTAAATTTTTATAATTTGTATATAAATGTAAAACAACACCACAGAGGAATAAACCGCGACAAGTGCACCACGATATGGCGAGGTACTACTGTACACAGAAACTTCCAGGTGTGTATATAGTTGTATACAATGAACATGATACAGCAACAAAGAAAAAGCGTTTTTCTGGGTGCAATCCATTGAAAGTGCTTCCTCGCAATTTCTGTCTACTTACTACCACCGAGAAAGCAAATAATTTTTGCCATATCCTCTGGTGTGAGACTATGAGAAAAGTTTCTTGCCCGAGATATACATGAGTCGCCTTGGCGTCATTTATTTGGTGTTGCTGATTCAAAGCTCATTTATTTGACATCAGAGGGTTTAAAGTTTTGTTTCAATCTCTCTCGCTCTCTCTTTCTGTTATGTCTGATACCATCAAGTTATGTATGTATGTATGTATGTATGTAAGTAAATACGTACCTACGTATGTATGTGTGTAATGTCTCCCCCTCTCTCTCACCCTGCATGTGTATATTTATGCGTGCACGCATTTGCATATATGTGCATGTGTGTACCTTTTTCCGAGATGTGCGATGGTTGCAAATAAATATCATCGTCATACAAGCTTCTTTTTATTCAATCCCTATTTTAGCAACGTAAGGCTAAAGAAACAAGTCTATCATCAAAACTGTTCAAGATTTAATTATCCCCTTGAGTTTTTAGAAGGCTCAGTGTAACCAACATTACATTGTTCTACATACAGAACACAAATTCCTTATTCTTAGACGATAACGAGCAAAATTTTGTTGCTATAAAGTAAATCGAAAGCAACAGCTCTGCTGATTATCTCCCTTGCATCCTACACTTAACGGCGAAGCATTTATCTCCCTTTACACAGTAATGTAGTTATTATCTCCCTTACACGTTTTGTGTGTTTACTTGAAACCTTTATCGAACCACTTTTATAGGTTTCTGTGGAAAGAAGCTTGCTTCTGCGCATGCGTTGATTAATGTTTTTTTTTTTTTTGCTGTACACTAACGTCGTGAATTATTGAATAAATGAAGCACAGCTACAAGGAAAGCCATTTGTTTTTTTGGTGGGGGTTTGTTGCTCGTGTTTATTTTGTCGAACAAGAAATCTCCACTGAGTTCCGGCCATTTGTCATTTTTTCTGTTAACTTTTTGATCTTGGTCGAAGTTTTTCTCGTTTGAGAAAAACCAAATCAAATCTTCTGGATTTTTCAGTTTGCTTAAGAACCTTTTAGATCTGAGGTAGTTATTTTCTTTTGCTTTTTCTGACAAATTGACCTTTCCTCATAATATAAAACTTATATCTGATGTCTTCGTGGACAGCATTTCGGACACATGGAGATCTTTTGCAATTGACCTCATGGACTTTCTGGGATTGTAATCAATGGTCTGTTGAACTTGTAGGATAAATTCAGGAAGTAAATAGACACCTTTAATTTTCAAAATTTCTGATCTAAGCGTCTTAATATGTTTTCAGCGGTGTAGAATTTAAAATGTAATCATTATTTTTCATTCCAGGTGCCATTATATTAAACATTTGCGAAGAGTAACGATGCCACACACAAAAAATTCCGCAGAACTGTCAGATTTTCAAAGAGGTTGTATTGTTGGGCAATCTGAGGCTAGTCTTAGCCAGCGAAAAATTGCCGAAAATCTTCAAATTCCTCTTGCTACTGTTAATAGAATTATAGTACAATTCAAAAGCTAAGGAAAAGAATCAACAGATTCTCGTCCCGGCCGACCTTGGCCCTCGGAAAGGAAGCTTCGTTGTTTGAAGAGAATTGTGGAAAAAGAAAGCCCGTTCGAAGGCTTCTGATATTGCAAAACAGCTAGAAGTTTGTCCAAGAACGTGTGTTACATATCTGCATAAGCTTGGGTATTATGGACGAGCAGCTAGAAGAAAACCTCTCCTTCAGCTAATTAATATCATGAAAAGAAAGACATGGGCTAAGGAGATGTCGGAAAAATCCAGTTCATTTTGGGATAGAGTGATTTTCTCAGATGAATCCAGATATGCATTATTTTCAGACAGTGGACGTGTTTGGGTCTGGAGGCTTCCCAATCAAGAATTTGATTTGAAACGACGCCAACCAACTGTGAAACATGGCGGTATCTCTGTAATGGTATGGGGAGCTGTCACCAGCAATGGTCGTTCTGAGCTGATCGAATGTGTTGGAACCATAAACTCTAAAAAATACATCGAAATACTTCTTCCTTGGCTAAGCCAATCTCCTGACATGAATCCAATTGAAAATCTTTGGAGCATACTAGATAGTGCGCCTCCACACATATATATATGTGTGTTTATTTATGTGTCTGTTTGTCCCTCGAACCCCACCCTCGCTTAACAACTGACGCTGGTGTGTTTATGTCCTCGTAACGTAGCGGTTCGGCAAAAGAGAGCGATAGGATAAGTACTAGGCTTACAAAGAATAAGTCCTGGGGTCGATTTCCTCGACTAAAGGCGGTGCTCCCTCATGGCCGCAGTCAACTGAGTGAAACAAGTGAAAGAATAAAATAAAATACACACATATATATATATATATACATATATATATATATATATATATATATATATATATATATATATATATATATATATATATATATATATATATATATTATTAATATTTAGCAGAAATAACAGAATGACTCGAGATGCGAGAGTTTCTTGCGTTGGCACTTATAATACTTTGATAAGAGTGCCAACGCACGAAATTCTCGGACCTTGAGTCACTGTTACTTCTGCTAAATATTAATAAAAATATACATATACTCAACGACAACGACATGATGGAAATAAATATAAGGTAATAACAAATGTTTATTCTCCATTTAACGTCTGTTTCTCTGGTTAAGTTGCCAACATTTAAAATGTTGATAATTGGTCATAGAGATGAAGTGGTGGTGGTGGTGGTGGGGGAGATGGGGGGGGGATACGTGGGTGGTGGTGGTGGTTGTGATGGAATTAATACTCATTTAACATATTAATCGGATTTGTGGACAAACATACACATTGTGTGTGTGTGTGTGTGTGTGGTAATAAGATGATGGTGATGTAATGCTTAAGGCAGTCACATAAATAGCAGCTAATAACTACTTCGTCGACAGCAGCAGTAGCAGTAGCAGCAGCAGCAGCAGTAGCGGAAGCAGCAGCAGCAGCAGTAGTGGATCTTTTTTGTTTGGCTGCCACTTTTTCAATATCTACAATTTCTGTTCCAGTAGCTTTCATATTTGATGCATTTGTGTAGTTTTGTAAAGCAATCATTGACATGAAATTCATTTTCACCATAAATCAGTAAATAAAGAATCTCACTAAACTTTCCACTAAACTTTAAAATTTCCACAGGTGCAGTCAAACAGAAAAGATCCGTAGTAGTCGTAGTCGTAAGAACAAGAGTATTAGCAGCAACACTAACACCGTCGTCGTCGTCGTCGTCGTCGTCGTCGTCGTCGTCGTCATCATCAACGTCATCAACGTCACCAGCAGCACTATTAACAGACAGACACGACATCCTCCTTTCTTTTATCTCGGAAGCGATAAAGTACTAGTTCTGTACACGGAGCAAATTCTTCCCTCTCTTTCTCTCTCTCCACCATCTCTCCTCTTTATCTTCCCTTCTTTCTCTTATCCCTCACCCCTCTCCTCCCTGCTCCCTCTCCATCTCCCCTTTCCCTCTTCTCTCTCCTCCTCTCTTCTCTCAGTCTTTTACACACACTCTCTCTCTCTTTTCTTCTCTTCTCTCCCGGCGCTCTCCCTGCTATCTTTCTGTCTCTCTGTGCCTCCTTCTGTTCTCCGTAGTCTCTCTCTGTTGTCCATGGTTTCTCTCTGTTCTCCATCGTCTCTCTCCCTTTCTCTCTCTGTTCTCTCCGCCTCTCTTTTCTTCCTCTCCCCACTCCCTCCCTCTCCTCAAACTCTTCCCGTCCCTTCTCTCTTTCTGGAAGATATTCGGTCGATGGTTAAAACCTGGCAACGGATCGGCTCCGCCAGAAGTTCGACTTCGACTTCGACTTCGACGCTCAAGACACACCGCACCTCATGTCACAACGACATCACAGCGACGACGTCGCTTCGATTCCATCAAGAGTTATTGGCCCTGAGGCAGGACAACCTTTACAATATTACACAACACTCACATAGACACATCACCGCTCAAATAAACACACATACACACACACACACAACACCTACATACACAAAAGACACGTGACTAAATTTGATACTTTATCTCAGACAGCTATTTATATTAAGTGGTGCACAATTAAATTTAAGAAGAATGTGGTTGTTGCTGTTGTTTATGTCATTTTTTAAATTATATATTTCATATTTTATTGTTCCTGATGTCATTGTTGCTGTCCTTGTAATTGTGGTCGTTGTTGTTTATATTTTGATTTTTTTTTTTCCCTTTTAAATGTTTATATATTTTATCCTTTTCGAAAATTATTCGCTCCGTAATTCAGTAAAAATCGGTGCCCGCCCTACCCACCCCTTCCACCACTCCAAACAAGCAAGAAACAATCAACTAATGGTGTGTATTTATGCGAATGTTTATCTGTGTGTGTGTGTGTGTGTGTGTGTGTGTGTGTGTTTATGTGTTTGATGATGTGTGTGTAAATAACGGTGTGTGTATGTAATAGTTAGGTGTATGCTTATGTCATAGGATGTGTATATGTATGCGATGGGTTGTGGGTGATGGCTTGTGTGTGCCTCACGGTGTGTGTGATGGGGTATGTGTATGACTGGAGGGTGGTGGTGAAGGCGTGTATGCGTATGTATGATAGACTGTGTGATGGGTGTGCTTCATGATCTGTATGTGTGTGCGTGTGTGTGTGTGTGACGTTGCGTGATGGTGAGTGTGTGCGTATATGCGATGCTGCATGTGTATGGTTGTGATGGTGTGTGTATGTGAGTATGATGATGCTGCTGCTAATAATAACAATGATGTGTGTGTATGTGTATGTGTGTGATAGTGTTCGGATGTGACGATGTGTATGACAGTATGTGTGTGTGTGTGTGTGTGAGTGTGTGTTGGTTTGTGTATGTGATAATGTGTGTGATGACGTGTGTATATGTGTATGATGGTATACTTTATAGTTTATGATGATTGCATAACGAAATACTACGTACCGACAAATCATTCGTATACATATTTAGTCTCGCTGTTGCTTTTCCATAGGAGGCGCAATGGCCCAGTAGTTAGGGCAGCGGACTCGCGGTCATAGGATCGCGGCTTCGATTCCCAGACCGGGCGTTGTGAGTGTTTATTGAGCGAAAACACCTAAAGGCTCCACGAGGCTCCGACAGGGGATGGTGGCGAACCCTGCTGTACTCTTTCACCACAACTTTCTCTCACTCTTACTTCCTGTTTCTGTTGTGCCTGTAATTCAAAGGGTCAACCTTGTCACACTGTGTCACGCTGAATATCCCCGAGAACTACGTTAAGGGTACACGTGTCTTTGGAGTGCTCAACCACTTGCACGTTAATTTCACGAGCAGGCTGTTCCGTTGATCGGATCAACTGGAACCCTCGACGTCGTAAGCGACGGAGTGCCAACAATGCTTTTCCATAGCTTATTTCTCACAGCGATACTAACCATATTTACTCATGCATAAGCCGTAGTATTTCATAATTAATTTTTAACTGAGAAAATCTGAGATGCGCCTTAAACACGGGGCAAAGCTAAAAATTATAACGGAAAGAAATCTGTACGAATATTTAAAGCTAATTAAGGCAGTGAGCTGACTGAATGGTTAGCAGTCGACTTTGCCTTTCATGCTATCGGGATCGATAAAATAAGTACCAGTTGAGAGCCAGGGTCGATGTAGTCGACTTAGCCCTTCGTCCGAAATTGCAGGCCTTGTGACAAAATTTGAAACTAATGTTTAACTTTATATTAGGAGAGCGGCTTATATACGAATGCGATTTCCATCCATCCATCCGTCCATCCATCCATCCATCCATCCATCCATCCATCCGTCCGTCCGTCCGTCCATCCATCCATCCATCCATCCATCCATATAACCAGCCAGCCAGACAGCCAACAGTCAATCAATGAACCCATCCATCCGTCAATCAATGAATCCATCCATCCGTCAATCAATGAACCCATCCATTTGTCAATCAATGAACCCATCCATCTGTCAATCAATGATACCATCAATCCGTCAATCAATGAACCCATCCATCCGTCAATCAATGAACCCATCAATCCGTCAATCAATGAATCCATCCATTTGTCAATCAATGAACCCCTCAATCAATGAACCCATCCATCTGTCAATCAATGAACCCATCAATCCGTCAATCAATGAACCCATCCATTTGTCAATCAATGAACCCATCAATCCCTCAATCAATGAACCCATCCATCTGTCAATCAATGAACCCATCAATCCCTCAATCAATGAACCCATCCATTTGTCAATCAATGAACCCATCAATCCCTCAATCAATGAACCCATCCATATGTCAATCAATGAACCCATCCATCCGTCCGTCCGTTCATCGATCCTCCCGTACAATCGCCCACCCATCCACCCGCCTGCCTGCCTGTCTGTCTGCTAGTCTGTCTGCTAGTCTGTCTGCTAGTCTGTCTGTCTGCCTGTCTGTCTGTCTGTCTGTCTGTCTTGGCATCTATCCTGTATCAGGAGTAGCGATCGACAGATATGGAAGTCAACAATTTGAAGAACAGACCGACAAAAACAAAACAAAAAAAAAAACAAAGGAATAAAAAAGGCACAACGAATACCAAAACAAAATAACATTGGAAATACGAAGTCGCAAAGATTCTAGAGTCCATGGTGACTTGGTTCCATCGGAAGATCGACTGCAACGAATACGACCACTACCGCCACCAGAAACGCTACCACCACTGCCACCACCAATGTCACCGCCATCGCTATCACAGCTACTCAACTAACCCCCCCCCCCCCCATTAACATCCCAGCACCACCATCAGCATCATCACCAGCACCACACTGCATACATACGTATGCACGCATATACATACACACACATGTATACATATAAACATATACCATGTATATCTGCATATACCTGTATATATAAATACACACACACACACACACACATATATATATACACACACATACACATACATATATATATCTGCATGTATATATACGTATGATATATATAAATATATATATATATATATATATAAGGCTGTGCACACGAACCAACACATATAGATGTGCATTGGAGTGCCTATAGCGATCTATCTATAATGTTTGTAGGCTTTTTGGGTGCCTTGTGTTTCTAAGGGTTTTTTGACATATATCTTTTCTATATGTTTGCATGTCCCACATGCTATACCTTCATTTATGTATTCTTTTTTACTACTATTATTATTTTTTTCCTCCTGTACCCTTATTTGTATTTTTTATTTTTATTTTTATTTATATTTTGATTTCAATTGTATTTTTGTATTTTTATTTTTATTTCTATCTTATTTTTGCTGTTGTTTCTCTTCTGGTCTCTACCACACCTCTGTTTTTACCTCTTGCTCTACATCTGTATGTAACCCTTTGTGAATCTCTGAAGAGGCCTAGAGGTTCGGGCATGTAACCCCATTTCAAAATGTCATCCGATAATCACTCTGGAAAGGAATATTCGGATAGAATGGGGTCTGCCAAAACTAGGCCGTAACAGCTGTAAGATTAAACTTCTGTTCATCCTCTAATTCCTTATGTACTTTGTACTTCTATATGTAAACCATGTTGGCAAAATAACATAGTCTGCCATGGACACCTGTGCTTTGGTTCTTTCTTTCTTTTTCTTTTCTTCCTCCCTTTGTCACTTTTGCTATGAA
>NC_142949.1:30143152-30165652 GCF_046866305.1 Octopus bimaculoides | reverse complement strand
CGCCACCACCACCACCGCCACCACCACCAGCACCACCAGCACCACCACCACCACCACCACCACCACCACCACCACCACCACCACCACCACCCTCATCATCATTTTCGTCGTCATAATCGTATTCTTCCTGCTCATTGTTGTTGTCGTGGTTGTCACCACTACGACGACGACGACCACCACCACCACCAGCACCACCAACACCACCACCATCATCATCATAATCATGCCTTGTCATCGTTCTCATCGTCGTCATCGTCGTTTTCCTCTTCTTCCTCGTCATTGCATCACCATAGTCTCTAACCACTAAACCACCGCCACTGTCATTCCCATTACATCACCACCACCACCATCACCAAAAACAACAACAGCAAAAACAACCCTCACCTAACCAACACCACCACCACCACCACTACCACCGCTACCACCACCACCACCACCACCACCACCACCACCACCGCCACCGCCATCGCCACCCCCGTAACTAATGGCTTAATTAAAAGCAACGTTGTTAGATTTGATTTTAATGCAATTTTTTCCTTCAGGCTATTAATGCGTGCATGCGTGTGTGTGTATGTGTGTGTGTGTGCTTATGCGTATGTGTATGAGAGAGGGAAAGAGAAAGAGAGAGAGAGAAAGAGAGACAGAAACAGACAGAGAGACTGTGTATGTGTGTGCATGTATGCATTTGTGAATGAGTGTATATGTGTGTGTGTGTGTGTGTGTGAGAGAGGATGGCTGTGCATGTGAGAGAGAGAGAGAGAGAGAGAGAGAGAGAGAGGATGGCTGTGCATGTGTGTGTGTGTGTGTGAGAGAGAGAGAGAGAGAGAGGATGGCTCAGTATGTGTGAGAGAGAGCGAGAGAGACTGTATTTGTGTGTGTGTGTGTGTGTGTGTGTGTGTGAGTACATTTGTGTGAGTACATTTGTAAACGGGTGTTTGTGTGTGTACACACGCATGAGAGAGGAAGGCTGTGTATGAGTGTGAGAGAGAAAGTGTTTATATGTATTTGTGTGTGTGTACATTTGTAAATATGTGTCTACGTGTGTCTGTGTGTGCGTATGTATGTGTCTGTATATATTAGTGTTAATGTTTTTGTGTGTGTTAATGAGGATGTGTGTTGTACGCGTATGAGACAGAGAGATAGATTTCGTACGAGTGTTTATGTGTGTCTGTGTGTGAACATTTATAAATGAGTGTGTGTGTGTGTGTATGTGTATGTATTAGTTTGAGTGATGATGTGTGTGTGGAAGATAGTATGTGTGTAACTAGATGTGTGAGTGTCTGTGAGTATTTGTATGTGTTTATGCGCGAGTGAAATTGTGTGTGTGTGTGTGTGTGTGTGTGTGTGTGTTTAGTTATGTATAGGTGCATATGTGTGATACTTTGTCAATACACATCTCTCTTTTTCTCTCTCTCTATGCATATATATATATATATATATATATATATATATACATACATACATACACATCTTTGAGTTCGTGTGCATGCACACAGACACACACACACACACACACACACACACAAACACACACACACACACACACACACACACGAATATACGAGTATGTATGTATGCGAAACTCGCCTGAAGATCGCCGAGGCATGAAACTCGAGTCGCGGGACAAACTCTCAGTTTCAGTTTCAATAAAAAAAAAAAACATCCTCTACAACATGTATTTTTCTCTCTTATTCGTTCGACATAGCAACGTAACAACGTAGCTCCGAACACGTCCTATTCATCCTGTGAAACTTTAAACAACAATCGCACCTTATATCCATAAAACATATTTTTTGTCACAAAATGGATGTTTACATATTAAGATAATAATAGTTATTTGTCAAAGTGTCGGGTTCCATATTTTGTTGGAAATCAAGGACAGGAAGAAAGACCAAAGATAAAAGATACAAAGAAGAAAACAACTGGAAGGAAACATGCTATATATCTATATGTGTGTGTGTCTATATATATATATCTTTCATATACACCCAAACACATCTATCTATCTATCTATCTATCTATCTATCTATCTATCTATCTATCTATCTATCTATCTATCTAGTTGTCTGTCTATCTGACTATTTATCTAGTTGTCTGTCTATCTAACTATTTATCTGTCTGCCTCTCTCTCTCCGTCTCTCTCTGTCTCTCTCTGTCATTGTCTGTCTCTGTCTATCTGTCTCTGTCTATCTATCTCTGTCTCTCTTTTCTCTTTCTCTCGCTCTTTCTCTCTCCCATTCTCTTCCACACACACACACACACACACTATATATATATATATATATATATATATATATATATATATATATATATATATATATATATATATATATGCAGAGAGAATGAGTGAGCGACAAAGACGATAATTGGCAAGGTCTAAAGGTGTGTGAATCTAACGGATTTCACCCAAGGCTCCTACGGTGTTGTTATTATTAAAGAGACAAACTGCTCTACCCAATAATTAGCAAACAAATCTCCCGAGTTCGCTCCCTACCGGCGACACCAGGTTTTAGCAGGCCTGCAATTAACATTTGTAAGTTTGTATTACCGTCAATGCGTCCACGACGACGACGACGATAGCCGCCATCGCCGCCGCTGCCGCAATCGCTGTCGCCGCCACCACCAGCTTTCACTTAAAAACCACTGGTACCACTACAGCCTTTGCCAGCACCACTACCATCACCATCATCATCATCATCATCATCATCATCATCATCATCATCATCACCTAGATCGTCGCTACTGCAAGCCATAATCATCACCGCCACCACCGCCACCACCACCACCACCAAGACCGCCGCCGCCGCTGCCGCTTCTACTGTCTCCGCCGTTCTGCCGCCACCGCCTCCGCTGCAACAGTCGCCACCATATACCAACCACCACCACCACCACCAACACCCCTTCTGTCTCCGCCCCCCATCACGACCAATCATCATCATCATCTTCATCATCATCATCACCATCACCATCACCATCACCCTATATGAACTGTCGCCGCCATATATCATAAATTTATAAACGGTGTTGTTGGCGGTTTATTGAATTTCGGGTGGCGTGGCGGGTATATTGCTGCGTTAATAGCAGAGGTGGTGATTGTTGTGTTGTTGGTGTGGTTGTTGTTGTTGTTGTGGTTGTTGTTGTTGTTGTTGTTGTTGTTGTTAGGGTGTTGGTGATGGTGTTGACGATGCTGGAGGTGGCGGAGGAGGTAGAGACAGAAGGGACGATAGAGGATGTGGTGGTGACGGTGGTGGTAGTGGTGGTAGTGATGGTGGTGATGGTAGTGGTGGTTGTGTTGGTGGTAGTGAGTATGTGTTCAGGTGTGTGTATGTATGCATGCATGCATGTATGTATATATGTATGTTCTGCTTTTTGTGTAACTTCCAATGCTGAAATTTGGTACAAGTCCTAGTTTTTTTTTCTGATGTATATCAGCACATATCTTTGTCGCTTTCCATCTAGAGAATAGATTCTACCTTTTTTTCAGCCTTTCCCAGGAGCTGACAAGTAGCATTGAGACGATCTTCTTTGTTTAGCTTCGCTGGATTGCTTCGACTTCCGCCGTTAATTTTACGCTGTGGTGGTCATAACTGGGAGCAGTAGTCTAAGCGGCTGAGGACGTAACGTCCTTCAGAGGGCTATCATCGTTTCCTATCCTCTCGTTCGTGCTCTTGTTTAAGAATATCAAATTTGTACTTTTCTACAAGATCGCTCTTTATTGACATAAAAAATAATTGTTTATTTAGATAAAACAGTTGTAATTATTACTTTATTTGTTAATTCATTAATTTCTACTGTTTTGTACGAAAATAAATACAGACAACAATTTTTTTGGCGTAACTGTAAAAAAAAACGAATTATCTTATTTTGAAAACGAGAATTTTTAAAATCTTTAATGAGCTCAAATTGGTATATTTACGCTTTAAATGTAAAATAATTTTTATATTGATATTTCTATTAAGTCTGGATGAAAAATGATATCTTTTGCACCTAAAGTTGCGCCTAAAAACATAAAAAGCTGATTTTTTTTTTCACTTAAAATCTGCATATGGCGTAGGAGTGGCTGTGTGGTAAGTAGCTTGCTTATGAACCACATCGTTCCGGGTTCAGTCCCACTGCGTGGCACCTTGGGCGAGTGTCTTCTACTATAGCCTCGGGCTCACCAAAGCCTTGTGAGTGGATTTGGTAGACGGAAACTGAAACAAGCCCGTTGTATATATGTATATATATAGGAGAATTTACGAAAGAAACAACAGACGAAGACAGGTGGTGTAAACAACAAATGGATGTATTAGTTTAAAGCTCGAGAATAGAGAAAGTCTTTGACGTTTCGAGCCTACGCTCTTCAACTGAAAGGAACACAGAAAGAAATAAGGAGAGAAACAAGGAGAAAAAAAAATTGTAAATGTAGTGGTCAGCGATCTATCATGTGTATATGTTTGTGTGTCTGTCTTTGTCCCCACAACATCGCTTGACAACCGATGCTGGTGTGTTTATGTCTCCGTAACGTAGCGGTTCTGCAAAATAGACCGATAGAATAAGTACTAGGCTTACAAAGAATAAGTTCTGGGGTCGATTTGCTCGACTGAAGGCGGTGCTCCAGCATGGCCGCAGTCAAATGACTGAAACAAGTAAAGAGGTAAAGGAGTATATGATTTATTGAATACGCATACAAAATATTGGAGAAACTGGAACACTCTACCTTGCGCAACGCTATACTTCAACAGCTCACATCACACACGCATCGAAGTCTGGAATGAACTGAAACCAGTCAAAATTTGAGGGACAGTTCAACGCTGTCTCTCTTTTTAGTCCGTTTTTGCTTTTAATTATTTATGGTTATTTGCAAAGCTTTCAATGTTGCAAAAATTTTCAGTGATTATTTTGGAAGTTGACCACGTTTTGCTTCATATGTTGTTTCTTTTCCTACTGTACCAATTTCGACTCAGCGTTAGATTTCTTTCATTTAGATATTTTAAGGAAGCTTAAAATATCATATCTCTCTAATTTACACACACACACTCGCAATAAATATAATTATAAATTTTTTTATATAAACTAACAGAGATATGATGACTTAACGAATTTAAGCATTTGCTTTCATTCAAATTTGACTGCGTTTTAGAAAATTTTCTGCAAATATTTTGAAAATTTTTAGAAATTTTTTTTTCACAAATCCAATTTTGATAAGATTTACAGAATTAGATTCCTATCATTGAGATCTTTTATTCGAGTGTAACTAAAACAAAATTATTAAAATTAAAAAAAAAACAAAAAACAAAAAACAAAATAAATAAATAAACGAGGCAACTACAGCGCTGAGCATTTACGTTTACGAATTAATCGCTTATTCTTGAACACATATTTTATCATAATTTTTTTTTTGTCCAACAAATATTGACACAAAATATCTCAAAATGTAACAGAGTGTTGAGCCCTTTCAATGAACTTAACCACATTAAATTTGGTCTTGAATTGAATTAGTTTGAGGGAGTAAACTTGTTTTATCGTTCATCTTTTATGTGTTTCAGTTATAGAACTGCGGCCATGCTGGGGCACCGCCTTGAGGAATCGAACCCAGTGATTACTTTTTAAAGTCTGGTACTTATTCTACTGGTTCTCTTTTGCCGAACCACTAAGTTACGGACACGTGAACGAACTACAGCTTGACAATCGGTGTCGGTTTGTTTGTGTCCCTCTAACTTAGCGGGTCGGCTAAAGAGACCGATAGAATGAGTACCAACCTTAAAAGAAAAAAAGTACTCGGTCGATTCGTTCGATAATGATACGATCGACAATTACTGAAACAAAATCAAAGATAAAGAGATAACACACACACACACACACACCCACACATACACAAACGCACACACATTTACACACACGCACGCGCGCACATACACACACATACAAACATACATAACACGTGCACGCGCTCACACACGCACACAAACACATATATACATACATACTTACATACATACATACACACACACACACACACACATACATACATACATACATACATACATACATATGTGTGTGCGTGTGTGTGTGTGTATTTCTGGACCCTGATAGTCCGGAAACACTTATGATCCGCACTGATTTACATTAATGTACAGGTACCCGTATTTCATTTAATTGCTTAAGTAAATTTAATATTTTTTTAATTTAGAGATTGTTAACCGAGGTGACCACCCCTGGATCGGAATAATGAATAACCCGGAAAAGTATTCGAAACCAAAGATTTCGTAAACTCGATGTTGTACCTATATGAATAAATGAACGACAAAAGACAGACAGACACACACACACACACACACACACACACGACTTCAGCAATGTAAATACACGTGTGCCGTTGGCGTTTTCTTTTCCTTCTCTGGACTTTTCTCTCTCTCCTTTCCGACGAAGAGCTTTGCGCGAAACGTCGAACTCTCTCCTTTCAACGAGCGTCAAATCAACACATTTCTTGTGCCCGTCGTCATATTCGTTTTTATTCGTTTTTTTAAATTCATTTTTTAAAATTCGTTTATTTAAATTGTTTGTTTATCTGAACTGACAATATATATATATATATATATATATATATATATATATATATATATATATATATATATATATATATATATATATATATATATATATATATATATATATATGATTATTAATAAATCTCAGGGCAGCAGAAAAATTTAGAAATTCTTTTTGCTACCAGTGGTCTAGCGAGAAAAAAAACAAACTAGTCAATAGACTATATATTATTCATATAAATACATATAGTGTACATTTAAACGCATAAGAGATATCCATAATAGGACATCTAACCCGCTAGAAGGAGCAGTCAAACTCCAAACCACAATTAAGGATAATTTCGAAAGGGAATGAAGAATAAAAAACATTTACCATCTATTTCCCGAACCAAGGTTTCTAGCTATTTTCAGCAAAATAAAATAATTTGCTAGGCCAGCTATTATGGACATCTCCCTTATGTGTTTAAATGTACACTGTATGTATATATATATATATATATATATATATATATATATATATATATTTATTCTATATATTTTCTCTCTCCTCTGCGTTCCTTTCTGTTGAAGAGCGTAGGCTCGAAACGTTAAAGACTTTCTCTATTCCCGAGCGTTATACTAATACATCCATTTGTTGTTTACACCACCTGTCTTCGTCTGTTGTTTTTTCGTGAATTCTCCCATATATATATATATATATATATATATATATATATATATATATATATATATATATATATATATATATGTATATGTATATAGACAAAACTATGAGACTGTTTTGTGTGTGTGTGTGTGTGAGTTATGATTTATGTTTGCCGTCGTTGTGTCAAATATACTCCCGACTCAATTAACATCATTTAATATTCCTTTACAAAACACCGCTCTCTCCTTAACCTCATTAACGATTTAAGGGTCCTAGACGAGAACGAAACAACAGCAATAACAACAACAACAACAACAACAACAACAACAACAACACCTACAGCTGCTACTGTTACATTGCTGTCTCCTGCTTCTTTCTAAAGATGATGCCTTGAGATCACCGACACTGGCACTTTCTTGACAAATTAAGAACAAGGTTTTTTCTTCAGAGAATCGTTGTATATGCGTGTCAGTGTGTGTGTGTGAGTCTCTGTCAGTCTGTCTGTCTGTCTGTCTGTCTGTCTGTCGTCTGTCTGTCTATCTGTCTATATGTCGGTGTGTGTGTATGCATATGTTTATGCGTGTGTATGTGTGTTCTTACATATGTGTGTTCTTACATATGTGTGTATGTGTACGTGTATGTATGTGTATATAAGTGTGCGTTTATATGTGTGTGTGCATATGTGTGTGTCTGTATATATGCGTGTATGTGTGTATGTGTATGTATGTGTGTATATATGTTTGTGTGTGTGTATATGTATGTGTGTATATTTGTATGTGCATGTGTATATGCGTTTGTGTAAATGTGTGTGTATGTATGTATATGCATTGGTACAGGCGTTTGTGTAAGTGTGTGTGTGTATGTGTGTATATGTATGTGTGCGTATGTGAATGTATGTGTGTGTATATGTGTGTATGTGTGTGTGTATATATAAGTCTCTGTGTGTGAAGATGGGAATACACTAGTTTCTTTCTCGTCCTACCCCTCTCTCTGTCTCTCTTTCTTACTCTCTCTCTCTCTCTCTCTCTCTCTCTCTCTCTCTCTTTCTCTCATACACACGCTTTCTTTTACTTTCTTCTACACTTCTCCTCACTCTCCCACCCCCAACCGTTCTCCTTTCTGTCTATCTTTTTTTCTGTCCATCTTTAAATACCATGTCCCCCCCCCTTACGTACGTTTCCTCACTTTCCATTTTTTTTTCTTTCCATGTGCCTTCTTTCATCAACGGCACTAACTCACCACCACCACCACCACCACCACCACCACCACCACCACCACCACCACCACAACCACCACCACCACCACCACCAACAACAACAACAATCACCTGCATCACCATCATCATCATCGCCACCACAACCAACACCACCACCACCATTAACTCCACTATCGCAATCGCAGTCATCAACATCATCATCATCCTCATTACCACCACCACCACCACCACCATACCACTACCACCTACCCCCGTTGCCCTACTTCAATCCCTTGACACCCGGGGTTTCCATTAACCTTTATTAGCGAACGCGCTCGACCTACTCCCGTCTCATCATACTCAATCTAACCCATCACGCCTTCTTATCCTCCTCCTCTTCCTCCTCCTGTTTTCTTCTTCTCCACCTCCTCCTGCACTTCCTCTTTTTCTTTCTCTCTTCTTTATCATCACTTGCCGCTCCATCATGCCCAGCCATCGTACCACCACCACCACCACCACCACCACCACCACCACCACCACCACCACCAGCATCCACACACCACTACCAACGACGTCGTTCCATCCTCATCATGACGACGTCGACGACGCCATCGACATCCCCACGACCACCACCATGACGACCACCACCATCACCATCACCATTGCCACCACCACTACCACCACAGCCACCACCATCATCACCCTCACAACCACCTTTACCATAAACAACCATTCAAATGACTAGCGTGACCATCTCGTTGATATTATCGTTCCCGTTTCAGCGCAAAAGTCCCACAGCACGTTGTTTACCAAAAGCAAAACGCCTTGCTCTTTGTGTCTGTCTGTGTGTCTATATATATTCTTTTACTTGTTTAAGTCATTTGACTGCGGCCATGCTGGAGCACCACCTTTTAGTCGAACAAATCAACCCCGGGATTTATTCTTTGTAAGCCCAGTACTTCTTCTATCGGTCACTTTTGCCGAACCGCTAAGCTGCGGGGACGTAAACACACTAACATCGGTTGTTAAGCGATGGTAGGGTTCGCGGGACAAACAGACACAAATAAATACGCACACATACATATATACACGGGTGTGTATGATTGTGTATAGAAGAATATATTACTCAAAGAGATTCCAACTTTGATTTTCACGTTTTATTTATAATCTTATAATAACATAATATAATATAATATAATGAGATGATAGAATATTAAATGTCCATTCTGATTGCACTAGTACTTTCATACATTAAACTATGCAATCTTTAGGTTCATATAGTAGTGGTGACTGTTATGTTTAACAATTTACAACTGTAGTGAGATGGCTAAACTGTGTGCCTTACATACATTTGTATAGGCTCCAGAATGTTAATGTTTGCAAACTGTATTCTGACCAATCAGTGTGTGGCTTTACTAAATTACTTAAGTCATTTTATTAAATTGTTTATTATTTTCAAAATTGATTGATATAAAAGCAGTGTATTTCGACAGAAATATGGTAACAAAATGGTTAACAACAAAGGATGAATATGTAGTAGACCTTTCGATTGATTAACCTCTCAGAAAACCTTAAATGCATTAGGACATGGTGTTACTGCTGAATTTCATCCAAATTAGCTATTGAAACCCTTCCACCATTTCTTAAAACGTATTTGTGTGAATCATTATTTTCAGTGGAGACTGGAATTTAAAAAAAATAAACAAAACATTGACGTTGCCTTAAGACTATCATTAACAAATATTAAACCAAGATTTGATTTGCGCAAAAATAAACAAGTGCATCCTTCTTACTAAAGTAAAACATTTTTTTTTCTATTTGCAATAAATTTATATTTAAATATCGAGAAAAGTTAGTTTTTATTGTTTTTGTAAAGAAAACGATAAGGGTAACAACAAATTTCGGCACTATTTGCCTGAAGGTGGAAAAATTTTCTTTAATATTTTTATATTTATTTTAATTTTCAATTTGACTTTTCTTCGGAAGAAACCTTTGAAGATGATTATTTTTCTAATCTTTGAAGAAAAATTGTTTTGTATGTTTTTGTATTATTTTTTTAGACTCAATTTCTTTTCCCCGAATATCTTACATTGATTTTGAATTTGGTTATATAAAAAAAAACCCAATAGCTGCTGTTTCTTATTGATTTGAATTCTTGACCAAAAAAGCCCCAACCAAATAATTTTGGTAAAGGAAAACAAACTAAGCATTTATTTTCTAAAAGATATACGCGAAAGTAAAAAAAAAAACAAAAAACATAGATCAACCAACTAACATGTACATTCGAAATAAAATATCTGTAAGAAGAACAGTAAAAATATGCAAGACTTTTCTCAAGTTGAAAATGTGAGATTGCTTTTGTTATCCACATTTCAATGATGGAACTTCGTGTTTTTGTCAGAAACCAGCTCCTTTCTTACAGGAAAATTTCAAATAATTAAAAAGCAGAAGAGAACACATCCGTCCATCCATCCATCCATCCATCCATCCATCCATCCATCCACCCATCCATCCATCCATCCACACACTTTTTTTATATTAAAATGTTTTTCTTTTTTTTTTTTCAAGACATCTGAACGATATTATTTTGGAGGAAATTTAACTATTTCTTTTAGTTGGCTGGTGTACTACGTAGTAGCCCTACCGTTGGCTCATGGCCCGTAGATTTGGTGACGAGGGTCGTGTTGTTGTTGTTGTTGTTGTTGATCTGTGGGTCAGTCGTGATCAAAACAACCCTATGAACCAAAGGCTTTCCAGCCGCACCTCAGTCGACGATTACCTTTTCCCCAGACATAAAGTATCCAAGGCAACATAACCCTCACGTGTATTCCCTCTTTCAGTTGTGATTTGAATTAAATGTTGCTGCTAACAAGAATTAACCAAAATTGTTTTCGTAATTTTGCGGTGCCGCATTCAATTCCTGTCAAATGGAATTATAGTCCGAAGAAGAAGAAGGAAAAAAAAAAGATGGATTGGGCGAGTTCAGGCTGGATTTTTCTAGTAATATTAACAGGAACGAAGGCGTGTGGCTTAGTGGTTAGGGTATTCAGCTTATGATCGTAAGGCCGTGTGTTCAATTCCCGGCGAAGCGTTGTGTCCTTCAGCAAGACATTTTATTTCACGTTGCTCCAGTTCACTGAGCTGTCAAGAATGAGTAGACATAATTCAAGATATATCACCATTGTTGCAGATGATGGTGCCTAGATTGGTGAATGTAAGTGGTATATATGAAAAGGAAAAATGAAAAATTTTAACTCATGCCCATTGTCCAGAAATCTTCTATAAAAGAACAGACTGGACTAAGCGGAGCAGGAACACGCACGAGGACGGAAAGTGTCGCTGAAGAGGTCACAGATGTGTGACGAAAGATTTCCGGACAATGGACAGGCGTTAAAATAAGAACAGTAATAAACGAGTAAAAAAAAAAGAACGAAAAAGAGAAAACGCAAAAGAAACATGACCGAATCGGTTTGGGGGAGTCACATATATATAGAGAAGGAATGAAAGATATTCATTGTGTTTATATTATGGAACCCAAAATGTATAAATTATGTCAATTTGCTCTTCGTTTATATTCGCACACCCCCACCACTGCTATTGTGTAGCAGCATTACCAAAATATACCAATTTAATGGAATGGATTTCAAAAAAGATCTTTATTTTTTTTTGCCCGTCTTTCTTTGTAACAAATTTATTCTTACAAACATTATTATTATTATTATTATTATTATTATTATTATTATTATTATTATTATTATATTTATATAATTCTGTCTTTTATCATTAAGTCATGACTAAACAAATTCCTATGGCGAAACGAAACAGTAGGAAATGCCAAAATATAAAAGTAAAATTAAAAACAAAAAAAAATGGGAAAAAAAGTAAAGAATAATAAAAGAAGTATAAAATTAATAAACGAAAGATAAAAATTTACTCTCTCTCCCCCTCCTCCTCCTCACCGCCGAAAACAATAATAACAATCATAACAAAAACATAAACAACCAGTAAAAGAAACGAAAACAAGACGATGAATCATTTTTGTTTGCAATGTTTTTTATGATTTTTTTCTCTTTAAAATCATGTTTAATTTAATCATCATTCTCATCATCATCATCATCATCATCATCGTCATCATCGTCATCGTCGTCGTCGTCGTCACCATTAGCGTCGTCGTCTTCATCATCATCATCATCACCATCATCGTAATCGTCGTCATCACCATCATCTTCATCATCATTCTCATCATCATCAGCCATCCTCCTCCTCCTCTTCCTCCTCCTCCTCCTCCTCTTCCTCCTCCTCCTCCTCCTCCTCCTCCCCTTCATCATCATCATTATCATTATCGTTAACATCAGCGTCATCATCATCGTTATCATCATCGTCATCATCATCATCATCATCACCATCATCACCATCATCACTATCATCGTAATCAGTCATCATCATCACCACCACCACCACCACCATCATCATCATCATCATCATCATCATCATCATCATCATCATCATCACCACCGTCGTCACCAACGTTGCTCAGCATTTTGTCCGACTCGCTACTGATAACATCAACAACAACAACAGCAACAACAATTACTTCTGATATGAGGCACAAGCCCAGAAAATTTAGAAAAGGGATTAGCTGATCACATCGTCCCCCCACCCCCGTGCTCCAGCAGTACTTTATTTTCTGAACCCCAAAAGGATGAAAGGTAAAGTCGACCTCGGCTGAATATGAACCTAGAAAGCAAAGAGCCGGATTAAATGCCGCTAAGCATTATGTCCGCCGCGGTTACGATAATTTCTAGAAGCCCGAAATTTTGGGAGAATGGTGGGGAGAGGGAGAGGTCGATCTGATCGAACCCTAATCTTGACGGGTACTTTCTTTTATCGACCCTGAAAGGTAGAAAGGCAAAGCTGACTTCGGTGTATTTGATCTCAGAACGTTAAGAATCGGAAGAGATGTCACTCAGCACCTTGTCCGATGTGCTAACCATTCTGCCATGATTATGATGATGACGATGATTGCAATGATGATGATGATGATGATGATGAACACGATGATGATGATGATGATGATGATGATGATGATGATGATGATGATGATGGTGGTGGTGGTGGTGGTGGGGATAAACGGTGATGAATGACGATGATGGCGATAATGATGATGATGATGACGACGACGACGAAAGTGATGATGATGGCGATGATGATGATGACGAAGACAATGATGATAATGTTGACGATGATGATGATGATGATCATCATCATCATCACCATCATCATCATGATTATGGTAAATGATGCTGATGATGCTTGATATTGACGATGGAGAGAACAGTGATGATGATGATGATGATGATGATGATGATGACGATGATGGTGATGATGATGGTGATGATGCTTCCTTTGGTTGATTATATCATAATGATTAAAAAAACAACACACTATGACGATATCAACAACAAGAATAAGAATAAGAACAAAAAGAAGAAGAGGAAGAAGAAGAGGAAGAAGAATAAGAAGAAGAACAACAACAACAGCAATTACAAGAAGCAAAACAAAATTATTTCGATTAATAGAAATATTGAAATATGAGTAAAACGAAAAAAAAAAAAAAACGAAAAATAAAAATATACGAAAAATAAATAAAAATAAGACTAAAACGCAGAAGTAAAGTAAGATATAAAAAAAAAAGTGAAAAAGAAAAAAAGCCGGAGTCCTTTGAGAAATGTTGCCGTTTAGAGAAGTCGAACCCACGCTGTGTTTGTTTCCGACTTATCTTATAGAAGTCCTTTCGCTTCGTCAAAGATTTCCTTAGTCTTGGCAATTAACCATTCCTTGCTGTAATTAATTATATTTCAACCTTAGGATGTGTGGTGGGGTTTTTTTACCTCAATATTCAGAACTGGTTCTTGGTTCTTCTGTACTTAAGGTGGTAGTGGTGGTGGTAGTGGTGGTGGTAGTGGTGGTAGTGGTGGTGGTAGTGGTGGTAGTGGTAGTAGGGTGGTGGTGGTGGCGGTGATAGTGGTGGTAGTGGCGATGGCAGTGGTGGTGGTGTTGGTGGTAGTAGTCGTAGTGATGTTGGTGGTAGTGGTGATAATGGTGGTAATGGTGGTAGTTGTGATGGTGGTCATGGTGGTGATAGTGGTGGTAGTGGTGGTGGTGGCTGTGCTGTGGCGATGGTGCTAGTGCAGTGGTGGTAGTGATATAATTGTATAGTTTGGTTTGCTCTTGTGGTTGGCAACTAATGTGATAGCAGTGACACGTGGTATTGGCATAATATAAGTGGTGGTGGAGGTGGTGGTGTGGTGGTTATAGTTTGCTGGTCCGGTGTAATTGTAGTTGTGGTGGGTGTGAAGAAGTGGTAGCGTGTTGACTGTGATATAGTTCTCGTATACGGTGGTACTGGTAGTGTTGGCGGTAGTTCGCAGGTGTGGTCTGATTGTGGTAGTGCAGTTAGACGATATGGTGGAGGTGGGGAATAGAATTGTAGTAAGGTGGTGGTGGTGGTGGTGGTTTGCTGTAGATTTTAGTATAGTTGCATTGATGTATTATAGTATTGGTATAGTAGAAGTGGTTGTTGCGGTTGTAGTGTGTTTGTGGTGGATGGAGTCTGGTGGTTCTAGTGTAATTGAGATACGGTGAGTGTGACAGTCTAGGTTGTAGTAAGCTGGTCTAACATAATAATAATGTTTGGGTACAAAGGTAAGGCGGCGAGCTGGCAGAATCGTTAGCACGCCGGATGAAATGCTTAACGGTATTTCGTCCGTCGCTACGTTCTACGTATTATTTTTATTATTACCTCCGCCTGCGCTAAGGCGGAGGTATTGTTTTCAGTCGCATTAGTTTGGTTGTTTTCCATGGACAAGATATCTCAAGAACCGCTGGATAGATCCAGATGAAACTTTCAGAGATGTTTGACCTCGTGACTGGCACAAACACAATTAGATATTGTGATCGATCCCGTACCGGACAAGGATACTGGATTAGTTTTCCCTGTTTTTTTTTTTCACTTAATTTTTTAGAGCAGTCAGGTTCAGTTTTAGTATTCTCGTTTGTGAAAGCAATTGCGTTTATTTCAGATATTCTCATTTTAAAAATCATCTCCGGCTAATCGTTGAGAGGACGTTGGTGTTGCTTTGGTGGAGGTTTGCGCTCTCTGAGTGCTCTTATTATTATCATTATTATTATTATTATTATTATTATTATTATTATTATTATTATTATTATTATTATTATTATTATTATTATTATCATTATCAGTATTATTATGTATGTATATATCTGATATTTGTCCTCCTTCCGCCTCGGTTCGGCCAACGATATCGATAGAATAAGTACTAGGCTTAAAAAAGCAAAAAAAAAAAGTATTGGGATCGATACATTCGACTACAAACTCTTGAAGGCAGTAAAAGAATAAGATAAAGGATAGAAGATATGAAAAACAAAAACACAGGATTCTTGCTACGGTGAAGCACATGAAGTCTCAGGGAATGGGGAAGAGAGAGAACAGGTCCAACGCTTCACATGTCTTGGTAGCGTTCAGACAGCACATGGCAATACCGCAACTGATGTAAAACAAAGGATAACTGTTATGTCTCAAGCCACTGCTATCTAGCACCTTCGGATGATCTCTACTCAACCGCTACACAACTGCTACTCAACAGTCCTACCACGGCCAGACTACCTCTATTTATATGTCTTGGGAGATCCTACTTCTTCGCCTGGGGGCGTCGACACAACAATAACGAAAGGTGCTAGAGTATTCAACAAATTCCAATCAAAGAGGCTTCCATCACTAGATTATTCCGGTCAGTTCTTATTTCGATAAAAACCTATGATGTTGACACATGAAAGAGTACCGTCGGAATGGAAAAACAGATTGGTACTTTCTGACAAAGATGCTTCTGAAAAATTCTGGGCATTGGAAGCAAGATAAGATCACAAACAAGGAAGTACTTCGAACTGCCCATGCCCTACACGCTTGAACCTTGTCATCCTGGGCAGAAGAATGCAGTTGGTATGGAATGTTCTACGAGAGGGAGAACAATGTCTCAACGAAATCCGCAGCGACATGGTTACCAGCTGATGCGAAGAGACCAAAGAGCTGATCAAAGCAAGTTTGGGGATCCACATTTGATAATCAACCGAAGATCAGAAACGAGGGACTCGGAGTGTAACAATTCTTAAAGGTAACGACATCCAATAGACACACACACACACACACACACACACACACACACACACACACACACACACACACACGAAATAGTGTCGAAATCATACTGAACCTGGATAATATATCAGTTGATGAAATAGGTTAATTCGTATTTGTATTTTTGTTCTTTTCATTAATTGTCGTTAGCGCCCTTCACCATTATATATATGTATATATGTGCGTATATGCGTGTGTATGTTTGGGTGTGCTTGCGTGTTGTGTGTGTTGTATGTATGTATCGGTAATTATATAGCTATGTACGTGTCTGTGTATATATATATATATATATATATATATATATATATATATATATATATATATACATACATATAAATATATATTTGTACATGTGTGTGTATATGTGTTTATATATATATATATATATATATATATATATATATTTATATATATACATGCACACATACACATATGCACATACATGTGTATATATGTGAGTATATATATATATATATATATATATATATATATAACATTGATATGTATATGTGTGTCGATATGTACATGTGTACTTATATATATGCGTATATATGTCTATATTTATTTATATATACTACACACACACCCGAAAACATACACCCACACACACATACACACACACACACACGTACACACTTACATACGCACAGTCACATGCACATATTACACTACACACACATAAATTTACAAGCATACACGCACAAACACACAATGCCACAATACGTGTACGATGTTTAGCGCGGGCGTTCTAAGGAAAGGTGAATACAATAATAAAAGAATCAAGAATCACCAAAGAAACACAGAATGAATGCTAGTTTGTCTTTGAATAAATGCCACAGTGAACTAAAGGAAAAAGAGAGAAGCGTTCACTTTACAACCTCTATACTGGTTGTTTTCTTTCCGGCAGGAATTTGGTCTTAAGACTTTTCTTTCAATTTATCAGTAATTCTTTTTCTTTAACGATTTTTTTTTCATTGAAACTTTCAATGCCAACATTTTTCTTGCTTTCTCTTCCAATTTTTTTTTCTATTCTTTATTTATTTTGCTAGTTTCTTTTTTCTCCTTTCTTCTCCTTTTTTCTCCTTTCTTCTCCTTTCTTCTCCTTTCTGACTTCAACACTTTAAGTATCGTGTTTTTCTCTCTGTATAATCATTACACATCATTCTCTTCTTTGCCCATCTTTGTTTACGTATCTCTATTTTCTCTCCCACCAGCTCTCTTTCATCTATCTATCTATCTATCTATCTATCTATCTATCTATCTATCTATCTATCTATCTATCTATCTATCGCTCCCTCTCACTCATTCTTCCTCCCTCCCCTCTCTCTATCTGTCTATGTCTGTCTGTATGTATGTACCTACCTACCTACCTACCTACCTACCTACCTACCTACCTACCTACCTTCTATCTATCTATCTATCTATCTATCTACACACATATCATTATCTCTTTCTATTGCTCTCTCCCTCTCTATCTCCCTTTCACTTTCTTTCCCTCTCCTCTCTCTCTCTCTCTCTCTTTCTCATTTTCTCATCTATCTATCCATTTTCTCCTTCCGTGATTTTTCTCTCTTCGTTTCCTTCTCTTTCTCTTTCTCTTTCTCACGTACGTTTATTTCCCCTTTCCCTTCCAACTTCGCTCTTGTTATCGCTCTCTCATTTCACACCTCTCATTCCCTCCCCTTCATTTGCTTACACTCTCTCCCACTCCCTCTCTCTCATTTCACTTTCATTTCCCCTTTCCTTCTATTTCCCCTCCTACCATTCTCCCTATCTCTTTTGTCATTCATCTTTTCTCCTCCTCTCTTGTTCGTTCTACTACATTATTATATCTATCTTTCTCCCCTTCTCAACGTCTCCATTTTGCTAGATCCCTATCATCCATATATATATATATATATATATATATATATCTTTTGCTATCTTGCACCCACTTCTTGCACCTCTCCGTCTCTCTATCCTTTTCTATCTGTCTCTACCAACAGTGCAACATCTCTCTTTATTCCTCTCTCAGTCTTTATCTCGTTACCCCTCTCACATCTTTGCTATCTCTTCCTTCATCGATATTTAACATCTATCTATCTATCTATCTATCTATCTATCTATCTATCTATCTATCTATCTATCTATCTATCTATCTATCTGTTTCTCTGTCTGCATGCGTGCTTGCCTGTCTCTCTTTCTTACTATCTCCTTCTCTCTTTCTCTCCCTCCCTCCCTCATTCTCTTACTATATTTCTTTTTCTATCAGCCTCTCCTTCTCTCCACTCAACTCTCTATCTCACTTCTCATTTTCTCTCCCTAATTTGTTTCATTCACGCTCTCTATCATTTTATTCTATCTTATTCTCCTCTATTTCCTCACTTTTCTGTCGCTATCCAATGATTCTCTCTCTCTCCCTCTCGGTCTCCCTCTCTCTCTCTCTCTCTCTCTCTCTCTCTGTCCCTTTCCTTCGCATTTCTCTTCTTTTCTTTCTTTTTCCTTTACTTAAAATTTCTTTCTCACTCTCCTTCTCTCCTTCACTCCTCTTTCATTTTGTACTTTTTCTCATTTTTCCTCGAAGTGTATCTACTCTACACCTTATCTCATTCCTCTCCTTCATTCAGCTATTTCATTCATTCGTTCTGTCTTCCCTTCTTTCTCGTTTTCTCTCTTCTTTCTTTCTTTCTTTCTTCCTTTCTTTCTTTCTTCCTTTCTTTCTTCTCTTCTCTTCTTTGTTTGTTTGTTTGTTTGTTTGTTTGTTTGTTTCTTTCTTTCTTTCTTTCTTTCCTTCTTTCTGTTGCTCATTCTTTCATCCTTATTTTTCATTTCTTCCATGTTTTTCCTACCTCTCCGTCTCTCTCTCTTTCCATCCCGCCCCCTCTATCATCTCATTCCCTCTCTCTCTTTTCCTCTCTCTCTCTTTTCCTCTCTCTCTCTTTTCCTCTCTCTCTCTTTTCCTCTCTCTCTCTTTTCCTCTCTCTCTCTTTTCCTCTCTCTCTCTTTTCCTCTCTCTCTCTTTTCCTCTCTCTCTCTTTTCCTCTCTCTCTCTTTTCCTCTCTCTCTCTTTTCCTCTCTCTCTCTCTTTTCCTCTCTCTCTCTTTTTCTCTCTCTCTCTTTTCCTCCCTCTCTCTTTTCCTCTCTCTTTCTTTTCCCCTCTCTCTTCCTCTCTCTTCCTCCATACCCCACCCCTCACTTAATCTTTCTTTCTCCGCCTTCATTATCCGCCTCCATATTGATCCCCCTTTTTCTCTATCATTCTCTTATCCTTCTCTCTCTCTCTCTCTCTCTCTCTCTCCCTCTCTCATTGTTTGTCTGTCTCTCTTTATCTGACGCTTCTTTCCTCCTTTCCCATCTAGCTCTTTCTTTCTTCCTTTCTTTCTTTCTTCATCCTCATTGTCACCACCGCCGCCGCCACCGTCGTCGTCATCATCATCACCATAATCGTCATCATCATCAATAACATCATCACCATGATGGTCGTCGTCGTCGTCGTCATCATCATAATCAACATCGTTCTTACCTTCTTCCTTCTCTTTCTCCTCTTCCTCCTCCTCCTCCTGCACCCCTCATTATTATTATTATTATTATTATTATTATTATTATTATTATTGTTATTATTATTATCATCATCATCATCATCATTATTATTTTTATCATTATTATTATTATTATTATTATTATTATTATTATTATTGTTATTATTATTATCATCATTATCATTATTATTATTTTTATCATTATTATTATTATCATCGTCATCATCATCATCATCATTATAATTATTATCATTATCATTATCATCAATATTGCCATCATCAACAAATCACACCAACCTTACCTTTAATCGGCATTCTCTTCACGTGCCGTCCACCTCACTCAACTGATCCCTCCTCCCCCCCACCACCACCTACACCGCTCCACACCAACACCCTCCCCTGTTGTTTTACACTTCGTGCAACCGTAGACGAAAACCGTAAGCCCATTAGTCGTCTTATTGAGAGTGGAACTATTGAGAGACCAAAGTGTTTTTGTTGATGCTACATGAAAAAAAAAAAAATAGAAGAAAAACCAAAAATTATATAAAAAAAGAAATAAGCAAAATAATGCAACAAAAAATAAATAAAATTGAGTAAAAAAAAAAGAAGTATGGTATGGAGGTGGGGATGGTGAAAAAAAGGAAAAAGACGGGCCAAAAGAAAAATCAAAAGCAACACCAAGATATATATAAGAAGAAGAATTGTAAAAATATAAAATACACACACACGCATGTATATATATATATATATATATATATATATATATATATATATATATACGCACACACGCACACACATATATAAAAACATACACGCATATATATATATATATATATATATATATATATATATATACAAATATGTATATGTATATATATTATACATACACATACATATATACATATAAATATACATAGAAATATATACACACACATATATATATATATATATATATATATATATATATATATATATATATATATATATATATATATATATATATATATATATATATATATATACACATACATATATATGTGAAAAATAAACGAAATAAAAAAGACTGAAAAGAAAAAAAAGGAAGTAAATGGAAATAATAAAAGAAGGAAGAAGAAAGAAGAGATACAGATCAGAAACGAAACAGTTACAACACAGAAGAGAAACACAAGAGAAAAAGAGAAAGCGAAACAAGAAAGTGAAAGTAAAAACGAAAGCGAAAGTAGCAAATCAAAACAACAAAATAATAGAGGTTAACCCACAGCTAATATGAATGGAGAAAGAAAGTTCGTCACAAGTGGCCAGTAATTTTCTATGTTACCTCCTTTGCCTGGAAACAAGTCACGAAATGCGTTTATGTTGCAGCAGAATAAACGAGGGTTTGAACCAACCAATTCATTATATGCCCCCCTTATTATTATTATTATTATTATTATTTTTATATATTTGTATTTAAAATTTTTGTTATAAATTCTTTTTTTAATTTTTTTCCTTCTTCTTCTTCTTCTTCTTCTTCTTCTTCTTCTTCTTCTTCTTCCCATTGAGACAATGCAACCCACATCCCTTACATTTTTTGAACTCCCACTCCGAATTCTCCCCCCCCCCCCCCCAATCTAATAACAACAGTTTTATTATTAATGATAATGATCATGATAAAATGAAAATGATCATGATAATAATAGTAATAGCAGAACGTAGTGATAACAATAACAGCAACTACAAGAATAACAACAATAACAATAACGATAATAATAATAATAATAATAATAATAATAATAATAATAATAATAATAATAATAATAATAATAGTAATGTAATAATAATAATAATAATAATAATAATAATAATAATAATAATAATAATAATAATAATTCAAATGATCACTAATAATGGTTTCAAATTTTGACACAAGGCCGGAATACTACTACTACTACTACTACTACTACTACTACTACTACTACTACTACTACTACTACTACTACTACTACTAACGATGATAATGATAATTATAACAACAACAACAACAACAATAGTTTCTTTCTTTGCCTCAAGGGTGACAGGTGAAATGATGCTTGAAGGAAGCGTTGCTGAGATGTTGAGGATTGCATATAACCAAGTTTGAGAAAACAAATTTGCAAAAGCAACAATAAAAAGACATCAAATAACAATAATAATGATACTGTAGATGAGGATGATAAAAATAATGGTTGGTTTCTTTGTTAGCCATGAGGGATCGATGAGCGATAGAATAATACAAAGAGATATTAAGCAGAGGTCTTACAAAGACGTAAAGGGTTGGACAGATTAGTTGTTCAAAGGTATTATACGATATATATACAGGGACGAATCAAAATCGGAAGACCGTAGGTATTTATTTATTGTTTTTCATCTTTTACGTG
>NC_142949.1:30133152-30135652 GCF_046866305.1 Octopus bimaculoides | reverse complement strand
ATTTAGGTCGACAGATATAGGTTTTATAGATTCTGAGTGTCGAGTGTTTGCTTCAGACAGAAAGGTAAGTGAATGGTTTGATACGAACCATCGAACTCTCGGATAATTTTCAGGTATATGTACTCTGACAAATTTTAATATACATGGATTAAATTTTGTTTTTCACAAAAACGTATTTCTCAAAATTTTATCTTTTCTTGCAGAAAACTGTCGTCTAAATTGGCGTTTGAAAATAAGTTTGAAAATAAGTTGATTCCAAGCATGATGGTAAGAAATGGCAAATAGGAATATAGGAGAAAAAAAGAACAAAAAAAAAAAGGAAAGAAATCACACGCGCATGTAACAAACAAAAAAAAATTAGGAAGAACGAAGAAAGTATTTTGAGATGACAAGAAAAATGTAAATGAATAATAATAATAATAATAATAATAATAATAATAACCGAAGAAGAAAAGAGAGTGAGAGATAGAGGGAGAGGGAGAAAGATAGGAGAAGAGAGATGAATTGAAAAACAGAATGGTGTCGATAAAAAACAAAATAAATAAAAAAAAATTATGAAAAGCGAAGAGAAAAACCAAGAAAAAAATTGTTATGAAATAGGAAGATAAACAGAGATTGGTTGACTAAGAAGAATGAAAAAAAAATAGATGGAAAAGAAGAGGGTTGTTCAAAAATGACAAAGGAGGGGAAAAAAAATGATCGAAAATGATCGAAAAAGAGCGAGAAAGAGACAGAGAATATAGTGGATATATATATATATATATATATATATATATATATATATATATATATATATATATTATGTATTTTGTATAATAAGTATATCTGTATATGTATTTTTGTATATATATTCTTGCATATGCATTTTTGTATATATATATATATATATATATATATATATATATATATATATATATATATATATATATATATGTATGTATGTATGTATATATATTGAAAGGCAAGACAAGGACGAATGAAACGAAAGAATGAGAGAGAAAAGAGCAGCAAGAACGAAACAAAGAAAGAAAGAAGAATGGAAAGAAAGCAATTATTCTCTTTCTTTCTTCAAAATCTACAATCTCAAAGTGACAGTCGTTTCATTTTTCTTTTTTGCGGTCCCTCTTCATATTTTAAATATCTGCTGCTGTAATTTATATTGAATAATACTGTCTATATATAATTTTTTGGGCTTCTGTTATACATACATACATACATACATACATACATATACGTCTATATATATATATATATATATATATATATATATATATATATATATATATATATATGTTACATCCCTTGTCTTACACCTCTTTCCTCTCTCTCTCTCTCTCTCTCTCTCTCTCTCCCTCTCTGTCTCCTGCTCACTTTCTATCTCTTTGTGTCTATCTCTGTCTATCTTTTTCTGTATTCTCTTATACAATCTTATTCAAAATATTTTTTTCATATGAATACACGAATTTTTTATGATATAAATATTTATATACGATTTTTTTTTCTTTTAGCTGAATATATGTATCTCTGCGCGCACACACACACACACACACACACACACACACACACACACATGTATATATAAATATATATAAATGTGTATGTGTTCATTTATGCATACATATATTTGCATATATATATATATATATATATATATATATACATACATACATACATACATACATACATATATATATGAATATATATATATATATATATATATATATATATATATATATATATATATATATATATATATATACATACATACATACATATATATATGAATATATATATATACATATACATATATATATATATATATATATACACAAATACGTGTGTATACATGTACATATAAATACCCCAAAATATAATCAAATATATGCATATCATGTATGTTCTTATATAACGTACATATTTAGAGCTATTTAAATTACACTGTTACAAATGAGTATATATTTAAGCATGTGTATATAAATATATACATGCATATATATACATATATATATATATATATATATACATACAAGTATATATGCACATAGATGTCTATATATATATATATATATATATATATATATATATATATATATATATATATATATATATACATATATATATACACATGCATACAGACATACACAAACATGTATATATATTTATATATTTTGATACATATAAATATATATATATGTATATATATATGAATATACATATATATATATGTATGTATATATATATATATATATATATATATATATATATATATATATATATATATATATATATATATATATATATATATATATGTATGTATATATATATATACATACACACACATTCACACTGGCAAACAGACACACACATATATGTAAAATGGATCTTCGTCGATTTCGACGATTACAGCTTAGACAATTGAACCATCTCAACAACGTAGGTACAGAGTGAACGTGTGAATATCTGAACGTCCTGCAGCCCACAGACTTGTACCATGGATGAC
>NC_142949.1:30120652-30125652 GCF_046866305.1 Octopus bimaculoides | reverse complement strand
CTCGTCCTTCTCGTCGTCCTCCTCCTCCGCCACCGCCACCACTACAACCACTTCGTCGTTATCATCAAAATCATATTTCAAAAATCTTGTACACACCAATGCTAAAATTTCTGGCTTACCACATTATTTCTTTCTTTCTTTCTTTGCCAATACGCACATTAAGGCCAATAGGCAGGATATTGTTGTCAGGGATCACCAAGAAAAAAAAAATGCTTTCTAATCGATGTCGACCTCGGTGGAATTTGAACTTAAAACGTAGATACGGACGAAATACTACTAAGCATTTTGTCGAACGTGCTATCGATTCTGCCATCTCGCCACCCGAAGAAGAAAGAAGAGGAGAGTAGAAGGGGAAGAAGAAAAATTGCTAAAAACCAGAAAACAACGAATGAAAATAATCTAAAAAGATAGTTGTATATACACACACATGTATTCGCATCCTTACACAAATACACACACACACATACATACATACATACATACGCACATAATCATAATGCTTTCAAATTTTTGCTACAAGGGCAACTTGTGGGAGGGGATTAAGTCGATTAGATCGATCCCAGTGTTTTACTGGGACTTAATTTATTGACCCCGAAAGGATGAAAGGCAAAGTCGACCTCGGCGGAATTCGAAATCAGAACGTAGCGACGAGCAAAATACCGTTAAGCATTCCTTCCACCGTGCTAACGATTCTGCCAGCTCGCCGCCATATACGCACATAGTCAAAATGCAAATACACACACATACATTCCTATGCATGCAACACACACACGCACACACACACACACATGTAGATACACATACGTATACACACTCATACACACTTGGACACACACGTGCACACAAACGCATAATTATAACACAAATACGTACACATACATTCCCGTGCACACAATACACATACACACACATATAGGCACACGGTTGTCCACATATACATGTATGGATATACACCTGCATACACATACATACGCAGATGCATATACACCTGGTCACACACATACAGGTAAGAGAACGCACATAATTAGAAAAAAATATATTCAGAAAAGCATCGGAAAGAAAGAAGGGTTGGGTAGGTGAGGGTGGTGTTGGCAACATGGGGTGGGGGGGTGGGGGGCACCATATGTAGTGTTTGGGGATAGGGCTGTAGAAGTGACCCCCACCACCTCCTTTAAAATTTGTCTTTTGATTTGTAAATAACCCCCCACCCCACACACACCACCACCACCACCACCACCACCACCAACACCGCACGCAGCTGGCAGCGTTGATAGACTCCAACAAGATCAACAAATACATCAACACACACGCTAACAGCAGCAGCAGCAGCAGCAGCAGCAGCAACAACAACGACCACGACGTCAATAGCAACAACAAAACAGCCAAAAACATTAGCAACATCAACCGCGATGATTATGATGTGACAACAACAAAATCACAATGGTGCTGATATCACACAAGCTGCGTGACTGACATAAGGACGACACAGCTTTCACATATCATCATCATCATCATCATCATCATCATCATCATTATTATTATTACCATCATCATTATCATTATCATCATCATCATCAGCATAATCATCATCATTACTATAACAACAATAATAGTCATTATTATTATTATTATTATTATTATTATTATTATTATTACTACTACTATAAGGTATTATTATAAAAATAAAGAATAAATATTTGAAAATCGTTTCATGAAGAACAATGAAAGAACAAATAAAAGAAAAGAAAACATCATTGTTATTCTTATTACTATCTCTGAAAATTTTTTTCAGAAACTACAACCTCCTCCTCCTCTTCTTCTTCTTCTTCTTCTTCTTCTTCTTCTTTTTCTTCTTCTTCTTCTTCTTCTTCTTCTTCTTCTTCTTCTTCTTCTTCTTCTTCTTCTTCTTCTTCTTCTTCTTCTTCTTCTTCTTCCGCAACAAAGATAACAGCAGCACCATCAGCAACAGCAACAATAACAATAATAACTGCTAAACGTGTAACAACAACAACAACAACATAAGTTTGTCGGGCTTCCGAACCCAGGTCCTGCAGTCCTCTACATAGATTTGTATGCCAGAAGGATTTTGGACAAATCTCTTTATGAACTCATGAGTTAGCCGTCAATTTCTGAGAGAAAGCGAACCAGAGCACTTCAGGCTGTGACAGAAGCAGCTGAGAAGGGTTCCAACAGGATCTGGTCGAGGAGGAATGGAAGTAAATATCAAAAGGTATCATTAACCCTACCTTCAGGTGGTATCTAAGACCGAACTGAATACGATATGCAGAGTAGCTTGGCTCTAGAGTACCCTAAAGAACCAGGAACGTAAAATATATAAGTGTCGGTAACCAGGACTCCTCACCAGAATGAGGCCCATATCCAGAATATTATAAGCAGAGTGGCGCAAAAGTCGTGCTCCAATAAACCAACACTTTGCCATAACAACTTCTTATTCGTTGTTTTGTAAGTAAATGTGATAAATGTTTATAAAATGTGTATGTGTGTGTTTCGCTCCAGTGCCAAAAAGTGTGAAGACGAGCTAAATGTCCTGTCAGTTGCGCCATATCGTAAGCGCCCAAGCAGCTGCGCCCAATAGTCTCACTTTGCAGTTTTTCTGTCCACGGAGAGATGACATTGCAATGGAATAACCACTCTTCTTAACTTTGTAGAACATCTTTATCCAAAGAAGATATGTTACTTCGCGTCTCAAATTAACAAGAAAAAACCTAAAAGACAACAAAACAAAAAACGACTAAAACAGAAAAAAAAACAACAACAAAATACCTTGATGTTTAGTTCCTTATTAGTTAATTAAAAGCGCGCGCACACACACAGAGACATGCGCAGAGATGCATATTTTAATGTTTATGTATTCATGTGTGTATGGGTGCGCGCGTGTGTTTGTGTGTTTATATGAATGCATAAACATATAAATATACATGCACACATACATATATATACACGCACGCACAGACACACACGCATATAAGTAAATATGTAACAAATTCACACATTCATACATGCGTATATATATATACATACAGAAATAAACACACAAATATTTAAGAGTACATAAACATTGTCTGTGTATACATATACATACATACATATCTATATATGTATGTATATATATATATATATATATATATATATATATATATATATATATACATACGTCATACACACATATGTGCACACGCATAGACACGCATGCGCACATACTCACTGAAGCGCTCATATACGTATCAATAAACGGAGATAAACATCTCCAGTGTAGTTATATACACACGCGGAGCTCAGTTTTCTATAGAACCATGTCAGAGAACGGAATTTCTTCGTAGATTTTGAACAATATATTAATTTCGCACTTCCTCTCTTGAAATATGTTTCATGATCTGGTTAAGAAATATAACATTATGGGGTATGTTTGAATGTTGATGTGTTTCTGTTTGTTTTTTATATACACACCGTGGGTTTTCTATAAACGAACGAACGAACACAAACACAGGCACACACATACGCCCACATGCACACACACGTGCACACACACATGCACACGCACATTTATGTACGCATATACGCTTAAGCGCATACAGTCACACGCATATACAAACGTGCAAGCAGACATACAACATCTACATAAAGTCGTACGAAAACATACAGACAGATTGCAATCATTGAGAAATATAGGACCACACACAAACACACGCACACGCATTCACACACACACAGACACACACACACACACACACACACACACACACACACACACACACACACACACACACACACACACATATATGTATTGAGATACGTGCTCAAATGTATATTTATAATATCGTACAAATTTATGGACGTGCGTGTGTGTACGAGTCCATATATATGTATTTATAAATATATACATACAACTATACAGATATATATTTGTGTACATCTATATGCATATAAATATACATATACATACATATATGTGTATGAGTATATATACATAGATACTTACATACGCTCAGGCATAAACGTAACTGTATTTGTAGATCTATATATTCATGATAACACATACACACACGATAACACACACGTATGTATATATATATATATATATATATATATATATATATCGAGAGAGAGAGAGAGAGAGAGAGAGAGAGAGAGAGAGAGAGAGAGAGTGAGAGAGAGACACATACACACTAATACACAAAGATTAATATGTGCAATGTGCAAATATATATTTAACAGTATACACATACATAATATATATATATATATATATATATATATATATATATATATATATATATATATATATATATATATATATATATATATATATATATATATATATATATATATATATATATATATATATATATATATATGTATATATATATATAAATATATATATAAATAAATAAATATATATATATATATATATATATATATATATATATATATATATATATATATATATATATATATATATATGTGTGTGTATGTATGCATCTACTAACAGTAAAACTTGAATTATAATATACACAGTAAAATAATTTACACGCAGACATAATATAAGATAACAGAATATATCATAATACGTACGGTATATAGCACAATGTAATAAACCAGAATATCACACAAAATAATAAAATACTTAGTATAAAAAGACATTGACTGATACCACACACAGACGTGTCCATATATATATATATATATATATATATATATATATATATATATATATAATATATTATAATATAATATATCTATGATATATATTATATATCATATATATTATATATATAATGTATATATATATATATATGTGTGTGTGTGTGTGTATATGTCTGTGTATATATGTATCTATAGATATGTATATATTTATATATATGTATATATAAATCAATGTGTGCGTGTTTGTGTGTGTTTACGTGTGTGTGTGTGTGTGTGTGTGTGTGTGTGGATACAAGAATTAAATATAGAAATAACACTAATCCAATTACGCAATG
>NC_142949.1:30110652-30115652 GCF_046866305.1 Octopus bimaculoides | reverse complement strand
TTATGATTAAAATTATATTTCACAATATAATATAAAAAATAGTGACATTAAATGAGATATTCAAACTGGCTTTTCTTTTAATAATTTCACAAAGACTAGGCAGCCATTTTTTTCAATAACGTATATCGTTCGCATGTTTTAATTTTCCTGTTTCTGAATATAGGGGCAGATGGAATTAAATCTTTGGCCTGGGGATACGGAACAGACACAGAAAAATGAACATGACGAAGATGTTTAAATAAATGAAGCTGAATTACACAAAAATATCATGCAGAAACACTAAATATATTAATACAACACAACAGCGAAGGTTATTCTTCTGTTTGTTTTTCTATCACTCTCTTCTTGATCGTCATGTCTGAATGTGACAAGCGCTGTGAAGTGTTGGGAAAGGAAGATACCAGGTGGCATCACAAGATTGTACATGACAAAATCAAAGGTATCACCAAGATGGCTATCTGATGTTTGCTTTGTCAAGTTCATCTCAGGCCTAATCGATGAAGAGATTTGCGGCGAGCCTTATATTTATTGAAATGAATAAATTGAGTTTTGAGGTTTGTGCCTGTTGTAATTGAACTACTACTGTGGAGGCGCAATGGCCCAGTGGTTAGGGCAGCGGACTCGCGGTCATAGGATCGCGGTTTCGATTCCCAGACCGGGCGTTGTGAGTGTTTATTGAGCGAAAACACCTAAAGCTCCACGAGGATCCGGCAGGGGATGGTGGCGAACCCTGCTGTACTATTTCTCCACAACTTTCTCTCACTCTTACTTCCTGTTTCTGTTGTGCCTGTAATTCAAAGGGTAAGCCTTGTCATACTGTGTCACGCTGAATATCCCCGAGAACTATGTTAAGGGTACACGTGTCTGTGGAGTGCTCAGCCACTTGCACGTTAATTTCACGAGCAGGCTGTTCCGTTGATCGGATCAACTGGAACCCTCGACGTCGTAAGCGACGGAGTGCCAACAACAACAACAAAACAACAATTGAACTACCGGATGCAGTATACACATTTAACCGTTATTTAAACGTAATGTTATGAACTTCAGTTGCGAAAGGATTAAGAGATATGATGGAAGAAAAAGGTAGTTATTTTGAATTGTAATATATGTAAAATATATGGCAGTGAGCTGGTAGAACTGTTAGCATGCCGGGTAAAATGCTCAGCGGCATTTTATCCGTCTTTATGCTTCTGGTATTGAGAAGCCTAATTTCTCAAGATAAGTATTTAGGCAGCATGTTATATACCCCAGTGCCCCAATAATTACATATGTATGTATATATGAATGTATGTATGAATCTATGTTTGCATGTGCCTGCGTGCGTGTGTATGTGTGTGTGCGTGCGTGCGTGTATGTATATATGCATTTATGCATGCAAAACGCTGAAAGAAATGATGGTGGCGGCATAACTATCGTTTCTATAGCTGGTGGAATAATTATAGCACTCAATATGGATTATATAAATTTATAAAAATTATATGATTATATGATAAATGAATATACTACCAATCATTTGTTGAAAACTCGTAACGAAAGTAATAGCTCATATTCACTGCCTTCATTCCATTAATCGTTTGATTTTATCATCAACGACGATTATAACTGGTACGTTTGCCAGATTTTCACTCTGCAAAGTGATACCTTTTATATCACTATGCTATTTAATTTTATGTATGTATGTATGTATGTATGTATGTATGTATGTATGTATGTATGTTTGTATGTATGCATGTATGTACGTACGTATGAACGTACATACGTATGTATGAATGCATGTATGTATGCGTGTTCATGTATACATATAAGTTCATATGTATGTATATATATATATATATATATATATATATATATATATATATATATGTAAACATATGTATATGTAGACATATATATATATATATATATATATATATATATATATATATATATATATATATATATATATATATACATGCATATATACATATATATATGTGTGTATATAAATGCATTTATATATATTTATTTATACACACATATATATATGTAAATATATGCACATGTATATACTCACACACACACACACGTACACACATATGCACACACATATATATGTGAATGTATGTATTAGAAAGACTGAACGAGCAGAACATGAATTACTTTAGAGCATGGAAATTATAATTCAAACACCAAGTTCTTAGAATAAAAGAGGGATTAAGAAATAGTGTATAATGTCTCTTAACAGTTGTTTCTGGAATAGCTGTGTATATTAGCAAAAATTCCCATATAAGCCAATTATACCGTCTTCAGAGAGGAAGAATTAAGGAATATCCTTAAGAAGGGATATAGTAGTTACCAATTCCGCCGTCAAAGGATTAGGGAGTATCATTCGTTAATGGTAACTGTAGTTCTGAATGTATGTTGGTATACATACATGTACATAGATATACAAGCATATATATGTATTATATATGTATATATATGTATATATATATACATATATATATATATATTCTCAAGTGTAGGTGGCCACCTAAACTTTTCTCTGTAAAATAGGGGTAGTTTATCCTGTTCAGGCTATATTATTAGCATTATTCTGCGATTGAGAATTTAAAATCAGTTCTTTAACTTTCTAGAGACATCTCAATGCTTCTAAAAGCAAACTTCGTTTGTTTATTTACGTTTGTTGTAATTTGAATTTATATATATATATATATATATATATATATATATATATATATATATATATATATATATGTTTTGGGTCATCCCATAAATAATGCGGTCTTTTCTATTGCATGAACTAAAAGTTGGAGGGGGACGGGATAAATTGCCTGCATCAACTTGCTATAAAAGCAGTTAGCAGGTTTATCTTGTACTTATTCTTAGTGCATGTTTTGAAGAGTGAAGTTCGATTTTAACAGTTATTTTTTCAAAGCTATAATAGAAGTGACAAACGAGCATATTCACTATATTTTTGCTTAATGAGTCCAATTAAGGCAACAACGCAACAGAAAGTGTGAGGAATATTAATGCAGTATATGGGGATCGGACAATTAGCGTAAGCGAGTGTCAACGGTGGTTCCAGAATTTCCAAGTCGCAGGCGACAGCCTGGAGGGCAAGCTGCATCCTATCTATTCGTATTTAAGTACTTTTCTATACATAAGCACATACATATTAACACATAGTACATACATGCATGCATACATACACACATACACACACACACACATACATACATACATACATACATACATACATAGGGTACACTGGGTTTCGTATATTTTACCTCAGTGTCACCTTGATGGCATGCACTGCTCTCTCATGCATACATGCATACGTGCACATACGTATGTATAAATGCATGCAGAGATACGTGCATACGTGCACATGCATGCATATCATACATACATGCACGCATACACACACTTACAAACATAAACATGCACACACATATATACATACGTGCATATGTACAAATATACATCAATGCACATGCACATAGATGCACTTATATACATGCAGAAATGCACACCTACGTTGAGATTCGCAGCCCTTTATCCCCTCCCTCTCTTCCTCACCATGTCTCCCTCTCATTCCCTCTCCTCCGTTTTCTCTCTTCCTCCCCCTCTCTCTATGCATGTACACTAAGGAAATAAGAGTGTTCCGTCGCCTAAAATCACATCTTTTATTGAAAAGATTCGCGCGCGCAACTATTTGAAAGCGTATGCCTTTCCGTATGCGTGTGTATGCGTATGTGTTCATGTATGTGTTTATGTACGCACACACACACACACACACACACACACACACACACACAAACAAACACACACACACACACACAGAGTCTCTCACACACACAAATATATATCTATATTCATATATATATATATATATATATATATATATATATATGCGTATATTTATATATACATGTATAGATACATATGTATATGTATATATATATATATATATATATATATATATATATATATATATATATATATGTATATATAAATATAGATTTATATATACATATATATATATACATATGTATATACATTATATATGCATAATTATAAGGATAATACTTGTACAATTATCTATATATGTATATATATATATATATATATATATATATATATATACATATATATATACAAATGAATATATATATATACATATATATATATATATATATATATATATATATATATATATATATATATATGTATACATGCATAGATATATATATATCTGTGTGTGTGTGCATGTATATGGATATATGCTCACACATATATGTATATATCCATTCATATATATATATACATATATAAATATACATGTATATTCATAAATATATATATACATACACATAGATGCGTATATATATATACATACATACATACATATGTATATATATATGTATATATATATATATATATATATATATATATATATATATATATATAAATATATATATATATATGAATATATATATATATATATATTCATATATATATATATATATATATATATATATATATATATATATATATATATATATATATATATATATATATATATATATATATATATATATATATATGAATATATATATATATATATATTCATATATACACCACTGATAGCGAGATAACGAGATAACAGTCTATCTGTTATTAAACAAATGCGCTTTTCAATAATACAATTCAAGATATTTCGCATTCACAAAAATTGTTTATTGTTATTGTTAACGTTAGCGTCATCACTATTCTTACTGTTGTTGTTGTTGTTGTTGTTGTTGTTGTTGTCATTGTTATTGTTATTGTTTGTTGTTGTTGTAAGTAGTAGGTCTGTTATTGAATACGTCAAACTAATTATATTCGACGCAGCTCTCTTTGGCGAAGAAGAATGGCAAGACACACTATAAGACAATGAAACCCGCTGACTACTTACTTTTGCTTATAGTTTAGAGTTTGTGTTGGAATAGATTGGGAATAAAGATAGATTAGATACG
>NC_142949.1:30085652-30090652 GCF_046866305.1 Octopus bimaculoides | reverse complement strand
GATGGTGGTGGTGGTCACGGCCAGGTTAATGGTGATCGTGGTGGTGGTCACGGCCAGGTTAATGGTGATCGTGGTGGTGGCGATGGTAGAGATAGCGACGGCAGTGGTGATGATGAATTGTTCTTATGTTGATGAAGTAACTGGTACTTGTTTAGTCGACCTTGAATGGATGAAAGGCAAAGTCGACATCGGCGGGGCGGAATTTGAACTCAGTACTACGTAGAGACGGGCGAAACACCGCCAAGCATTTCGCCCGGTTAGCTAACGATTCCGCCATCTTGCTGCCTTGCTGCCTGTATATAATAACATCTTTGAAATGTCAGTGAAACAGTTTGTCGAATTCAACAGTTATATATTACTGAATGCGTGTGTGTAGGCGTGTGTGTGTGTGTGTGTGTGTGTGTGTGTGTAGGCGTGTGTGTGTGTGTGTTCTCTTGATGAGTTTGTGCATTAAGAAATGCACAGATACTACATCCAGAGAGACGACTTCGTGCCCGCCGCTTTGTATACATTTTTTTTTCGTTCATTATTCAGAAATAAGTTTAGAGATGTAAGCAAATTTTCGTTGAAAAATTGCAGATTTATTTAAGAATGAACTGAAAACCATCTACACACACACACATCTAGAACAGGGATTATATATATATATATATATATATATATATATATATATATATATATATAAATGCATATATGTATATGTGTATATACATATGTATATATGTGTCTCGATATATGTATATATATATATATATGTATACATATATATTCATGTATATGCATATATATATTTATACACACTCACACATATAAAGCATACATGTATATACATTTATATATTTATACTTAATCATATACCCACAGATAAACATGCATAAATATATATTATATGTATGCTTATCTCTATATGTGTATGTACACACACACACACACACACACACACACACATGTATATATGGTACATGCATGTATAGGTAAGTATTTATATATGTATATATGTAGGCTGGTGCATAAAAATGTTTGCATAACGAAAATTTTAACCTTAGGATAACAGAATAAAATATAAAACTAAAACTAAAAAAAACACTTGCACACACACAAAACACGAAATTAAAAAAGGTAAAATCTAACAGCTATTTAGGAATTATTTGCTGCAATCCCTTGCAAAATATTTTTCATATTTTACCGGACGTAAATAATTCCGATAAAACTTTCTAAAAAATTTTTAATAAAAAAACGTATATTTTTCATGCTTCTCCTTAAGTTGTATATACCATTTTTCTTTCTCTATTTAGAAAATTCTTACTTCGTGCCTTTGATTCTGAAAACAAAATATTTTTTCACAAAAATGGCTTTGAGAGATTGTACTTTGTTTTCGTAGTTGATCGCTAAAATGTAAACTAAATTGTGACTTTTTTTCGCGTTGAAGTACATTATAAAAATCTAAATAAAATTCAATATTTTCAAATGATATTTCTAAAAATATTTATAAATATATTTTGCAATATTTACTATATCTTTTTAAGTCGGTGATGTTCGTAGCGTTAAAATTGCTACAGGGACCGAAAGCCACTAAAATTTAAATTATGTTTTGATGGTTCAAGTCACGAACATAAAGATCTTTTTCAAAATAAAAGGAGGAAAAATGACATCCAATTCAAGGGAAAATATGACAGTAATTTTTATTCCGAGAAGGAAAAAAAGTCTTATCGAAATTATTTACATTCTGTAGGTAAGAATTGTTGGTTTATATGAATTTTTACAATTTCTCTACCGCTATTATGAGACTTACTAGATATGATATATGACCCCACGGAAAATAACGTTTGTTTTTTTCACAAAAACGTATCGATAAGTTAGATCTATTGCAGTTTACTTATTCTTATTTTATCGTGAAAACGTAAGTTGTTGTACTACAGCAGCCGTCATCGTAACTTTTTGTCGAAATCGTTTGTGTTGCCTGCATATTACAGACGAAGCGATCTAAGCATACGACTGAATCAAAGCAGACGACAAAGGCAATACCAACTAAAATCATTCTTGTTAAAATGCATTTGAAATGTAATGATTTTGGTAGTGGTAAGGCGACAAGTTGGCAGAATCGTTAGCATGCTTGACGAAATGCTTAGCGGTATTTCCCCTGTCGCCACGATCTGAGTTCACATTCCGCCGAGGTCGACTTTACCTTTCATCCTTACGGGGGTCAATAAATTGAGTAATAGTGAAACACTAGTCTTCTCCCACCAAATTTCAGGCCTTGTGCCTATAGTAGAAAGGATATTTGGTAGTGGTAATTGAAGCAGATGATATTATGTAAGCAGGTAACTGTTGCGAGGGAAGGTCTATGTCGTCGGTAGACTTCCTAGATAAAGCATCTAACATTGGTGTTGCGGTATTTCTTTCTCCCTAATGTGTAGCTGCTACTACTACTACTACTACTACTACTACTACTACTACTACTACTACTACTACTACTACTACTACAGATACCTCTGTTGTTTCTATTACTGCTGCTTCTGCTGCTGCTACAACAACTCCTGCTGTTACAACTACTACAACTTTTACTATTACCGCTACTACTACTACTACTACTACTACTACTACTACTACTACTACTACTACTACTACTACTACTACTACTACTACTACTTGTAAATCAACGACTACTACTACTGCTATTACAGTACACAGCGTCCAAAACGCCATTATCAGCGATGACGACACAGAAGTTGACAACGACCGACGGACGTCATCAGTAAAAGACTTGTGTCTTCAAATTTTCGGACAGACTCGCAATATAATTGCAATTGGGCAGGCAACGAGCGAGAGTAGAAGAAGACGGCATGGCATCAACCCTCAGAATGATGAGACCAAATTGTCAGCTATCTTCACAAATATTGACAGAGGTTCTTCTGGAGTTTGACAGAATCAGAAAATGGCGGTATTTCTCAGGAGACAGCGGACATCATTAATAAAAGAGGAAAAGAAAAACGAGAAGGAAAGAGCAAAAAATAACGGAAGCACAATGTAGTTTAAGAGTTATTATACATGCAGACGTACACTTTGTGATACACACTCACGCCCCCTCACACACAAATACGAATGCACACACGCTTACATACGAACGAAAATACACGCACACATACACACACGCACACATATGTATGTGTGTATGTATTTATATAAGTGTCTATGTGCATATGCGTATATATAAATACACACGGAAAAAAGAGAGAAATTCACGCATATATGTAGAAATGTATATGTATGTGTGTGTTTGTGTGTACACAGACACTCACAAACACATACACACACACACGCATACTTATATACATACACACGTACACAAAGAAACAGACCCCTTGATTCACTTTTCGCTGTTTCTATCGAGTAAAAATAAAAATGTCTGTACAGTTAGATAAATGGATAGACAGATTATATATATATATATATATATATATATATATGTATATAAGCATATATCCACCCATGTACATATACACACATGCACACGCAGACTCAGTGAAACAACCCTTTGTACCTTTATGTCGATCGAAAACATTTCAAAGTATGTGCGTGTTATATAATTGCGCATGTACATACATACATACCCACACGCGCAAACTGGCATACGCACGCACACACACATACACACACAGACATACACACACACACATATATACACATACGCACATTCAGGCACCCACGCACGCAATCAAACAAACACACACACACGCATACACACACACGCACACACAAACACACACACACTCACACGCAAGTACATAATGAAAGACAGATATAATCAGACAGGTAGGTCTCATTACATCTCTCTTCTTTCTCTTCCCAATTTCTCCTTGAACTTTCCTTTGATATCTGACGAAGAACTATCTCCGAAACGTTATACTACTACAAAATGGTCGAAGTTGATGGTTATCAATGCGGTTTACATCTCCTTGGTTGGCATTTAGATGTAAATGCTTGCTATATCCAGTAGGTGGGTTATTGAACCTTTGTTGTATTTTGCTTAGCGTAGGATACCTTCACGGTGTGCCGATTAAAAATAGCATGGTACCGATTGGATTTAGGAAAACGCTTGTCCAAAGCAGCAAAAAATTTTCCAGCGATCTTGGTAATACTCAGTTTCATACCTTTAATGATAAGACTGGGGGGATTCCCATTTTGGCGGTGCCTGTGACGCACAAGAAGTTTCACATGTGTAAAAATGTTTTGAGAACTTTATCATAGAAAAAAAGTATTTACATTTTCTTCGAAACATGCTACCGGTTTCAATCGCGTAAAGTGACGATTTAGTTATGCAACAATAACAAAAATATAAAAGAGATAAAACGTAAAAATGAATTAAAATAAAATGAATTAACTTAAGCTTTCATGGTATCAGTTCTGGAAGTTCACATGTTTTTCTTACAAAAATCACATTGTGTTGGCAGTTGGCTTCCTTCTGTTTGTTGCTGGGTCGTATGTATAAATGTATGGTGCACAAGCGAGCGAGCAAGAGCGAGAGAGAAGTAAGAAGAAAGAGAAGTAGATAGATGCATAAGTTATTGTAGAACAATAAGTGACATAATATCCGTTGCTAGAGTATCATGATGGGGGTGGGGGTATGTTATTCCTTCAAGTGAAACTATCTCTATGTAAGATAAGTCAGAGAGTTAAAATTCTGGCGGATGTTGGGGGAAACTGGAGATTTTTCACCGGAAGCTCTTGTTCTTGTACGTCAATAGGAGCTTGTCAATGGTGCAGTGGCAGATAGAATGATGGCGTAATTGGAGGAGGAGATAGAGGAGGCGGATGAGGTAGGAATGAGTAGTAGGAGTTAAAATGTTGAAGTAGGAGATGAAAAGTAGTGATAGAAGTTAAAAGGAGTGTACGCGTGTATGCGTGTGTTTGTGGTTTCTGTGCTTCCAAATGCGTGTAGTTGTATGTTTGCATAGGTCTGCAGTAAGTGAGTGGTGTGTGTGTATGTGTGTGTGTGTGTG
>NC_142949.1:30075652-30080652 GCF_046866305.1 Octopus bimaculoides | reverse complement strand
CATCTTTAATTTTTCCCTACCCGCAATGAATCGTTCGACTTCGAAATACATTTGTGTATGCTATCCATTTACTTCACGTTATCTCCACATTACACTATTTCTATTATGTGTTGTCTGTAATAAATTCGTTGGTTTCGTATTTTAAACATGTTATCTAAAAACTATGAAATTAGAAATTAAATAGTCAATTTATATGTGCATACATACACGTACATTCTTTACAAACACACACACACATATATATATATATATATATATATATATATATACATATACATATATACAAATGTATATATGTGTTTACATCGTTTTTTTAAATGCAATTTTTTAATCTTTATCTTAAATTATTTCACTTGAAAATTTAAACAAATTAAATTTATATATATATATATATATATATATATATATATATATATATATATATATATATATATATATATATATATATACATATATCTATATACACATGCATAACTATCTATATATGTACACACACGCAAATATATATATATATATATATATATATATATATATATATATATATATATATATATATATATATATGTATATATATGCTCAAATGCATACATATATATGTATGTAGAGAGATTCTTGATAATTTTTAATCGTTTTAAATTATATATTTTAAACGTTTATACTAACACGTCAAAAAATTTATTCAAAAATAAATGTATTAATCATACAATACCACAAACACTACCACCACCACTACCGCTACCACCACCACCACCACCACCACCACCAAACGCATCTTTCCTATCACTGCTCTTCCCCGCCGCTTCGACAAAGCATTTGATATACTAAATAGAAGTACTCTACAGTTGAATGTCACATATTAAATCTATTCAATCGAAAAAAAAAAACACTAATTAGCTGTGATTAACAATGCAAATTAGTTAACAAGGAACGCTTTCTAGAGGTGTTTAGAATATAGAAACAATAAGCACCATGTTAAAATAGTGGTTCCGCTTAATTTAACAAGACTCGAGTCTTTGGTTCATCGTCGAAATCTATCTCCGTTGTGTCTTTTCTGTAAGTATTTACGTGGTTATGGCTCAGATGCATTTTCTCGTTCAGTATCCTCTGTCAAGACATTTAAACCTGTCACCCGCTTTTCTTCCTAGGAGCATCGTTTCTCTGCAGAACTTCTCGTTAGTTATAAATCCTTTTATTCTCAATCTTTCTTTCCTCGAACTACTGCTTTCTGGAACTCTCTACCATCGTCTTGTTTTTTTTTTAAACCTGTCACCCGCTTTTCTTCCTAGGAGCATCGTTTCTCTGCAGAACTTCTCGTTAGTTATAAATCCTTTTATTCTCAATCTTTCTTTCCTCGAACTACTGCTTTCTGGAACTCTCTACCATCGTCTTGTTTTTTTTTTTTTTTAAATTCAGAATCAATTTATAAAGATGGTGGTCCCTCTCCTTTCTACTGGGTTAGCGTCTTTGACTTGTCATGGAAATATATCTTCATTGTGCATTTTCTCTAAATATTTCCATGGTCATTGATTTGATGGACTTTCTGGTTTAGTATCCTCTGTCAAGACATTTAAACCTGTCACCTGCTTTTCTTCCTAGGCGCATCGTTTCTCTGTAGAGTTTCCTGTTTGTCATAGGTCCTTTTATTCTAAAAGCTTCTTTCCTCAAACTGCTGCTCTCTGGAACTCACTACCATCGTCTTTCCAAATTCAAAATCGAGTTGTTACCATGGTGGTCCCTCTTCTTTCTCCTAGGCTGGTGTTTTGGGCTCATCATCGAAATATATCTTCGTTGTGCCTTTTCTATAAGTATCTCCATGGTCATTGCTCAAACGAACTTTCTGGTCTTGTACCTTCTGTCAAGACCTTTAAATGTTTCATTGACTTCTTTTCCCAGTTGTATCATTTCTCTCTTGACCTTCCTGTTAGTCACAAACACCATTAATTCGAATAGCTTGTTTCCTAGAAATACTGCTCTCTGAAACTCATAACCATGGTCTTGTGATAAATATATACGACGGGCTTCTTTCAGTTTCCGTCTACCAAATCCACTTACAAGGCTTTGGTCGGCCGACGCTATAGTAGAAGGCACTTGCCCAAGGTGTCTGGCAGTGGGACTGAACCCGGAAGCATGTGGTTGGTAAGCAAGCTACTTACCACATAGCCACTCCAGCACCTATATATATATATATATATATATATATATATATATATATATATATATATATATATATATATATATGTGTGTGTGTGTGTGTGTGTGTGTGTGTGTGTGTGTATATATGAAAAAAAATGTATAGAAATGACCTTTCTGATCATTTTTCTACTTTAACTTATAAACATCTAATTATGAAAAAGGAAGAATTATCAGATAATCCATTTCTATTCATTTTTTCAAATATATAATACTGTACCAAGGACTCTATTTCTTATTCTATTATATATGTATATATATATATATATATATATATATATATATATATATATATATATATATATATATACATATATGTATATGTTCGCGTATGTGTAGCCTGCGTTTGTTACATGCATGCATTTCTGCTTTCCATATTTTGGGGAGGTAGAGGGATCTTTAGACTTAGGATTAGCATTAAAGATTGCTGAAGAACGATGTGTATTTAAGGATTATCTAAAGGATTTCCTCTTTCGACAAGATGCATTTCCGAAGATTTCATCGTCCGCCATTAGTGTGGCATACTTGAACATTTCTTACGTCATCCTATATCTATCCATGGTCATTGCTCTGATGCACTTAAAAAAATTCCAAGTGAACAAATACTACGACAACAAATTATGTAGGTTGTCGGTCCCACGGTGACACCAAATGCAGCTGCTCCGTTTTTTTCACTTCTCTCCATGTGTCTGCGTAACTTATTAATCCTAACCCACGCATAAATGTAAGCTCCATACTCTTGCAGCCTTTCTTTCTATCTTCTGTATCTCTTTGACCCCCTGTGGTTAATAAAGATAAGACTGTTGTTATATTTCATTGCATATCATAAAGACACACACGCACACACACACACACACACACACACACACACTAACACACACACACACTAACACACACACACATATTTGTGAATAGTATGGAAATTCAATGCTATGGGGTAATGCAATGCCACTTCGTAATAATCATTATTATTGTTGATATATATATATATATATATATATATATATATATATATATATATATATATATATATATATATATATATATATATATATATATATATATATATATATATATATACCTATATATATATAGGGAGAATGGAACTTTAATCAGATTGCTGCTCTTTTAGATAATATGTCTTATAATAATATTAACATAGCTGTTGAGTAAAGTTCCTCCACTGTTACGTCTGTTTACCCTCTCCCTCTCTGATGATGGAATACTCGGCACATGGAATCGTCGCTCGGCACGAAGTTCCAGTAGCTGGGATATTCTAGAAACAGCTGTTAGGGACCATATACACCCATTTACTATATTATTGTATATATAGCAAGTGTCCTTGTCAAATCTTTCTAAACTTTTTGACACTTCGCTTCTGTTTTAATCTCTCTCTCTCTCTCTCTCTCTCTCTCTCTTTATCTCTCTCTTTATGTCTCTCTCTGTTTTTCTCTCTCTGTATGTATATACACACATATATATATATATACCACCACCACCACCACCACCACCACCACCACCACCACCATTACCAGCAGCAGCAGCATCAACAGCAGCAGCACCACCACCACCACCACTACCACCACTACCAGCACCAGCACCAGCACCACCAGCACCACCACCACCACCAATGACAACAACAGCAACATGATAATAATAATAATAATAATAATAATAATAATAATAATAATAATAATAATAATAGTAAGGAACAATATTAAGAAGGATGAGAGGAAAAAGAAAAAAGAAGAAAAACAAGATTAGTGTAGAGATAGGACAATGATGATGATGATGATGATGATGATGATGATGATGATGATGATGATGATGACGGTAAGGAGGAGGTGACGGAGGTGTTAGGGATGGCTGGAAAATCGTGACTCGTGTGACGACGATCTTGCATTAAAAGATTCGATTGAAACAATTTTTGAAAAGTATGTAATCCCATATTGTATTGGAAAGAAATATTAGCAAAGTCTGTAGGAATGGCGGGGCGTCGGAGCGGCGGAGCGGCGAGACAGCGTGGTGGTGGTGGTGGTGGTGGGGCAAACAACAATGAGAAAATGAGAGAGGAAAGCGAGGAAGAACAATAGACGAGGAGAGAAACAGAAAGAGAATACAAACGAAAGAAAACATTGACGGAAAAAATATATTAAAATGGTGTCGAAGACAAACACTGTGTATTACAGAAAAAAAAATATGGAGGAAAATGTTTTCTTAAACTCAAGAATGTTTGCTTGTCTTTGCTGGAGTTGTAATGTGTATAAAAGATTTGTTTATTTGTTTAAAAATTGTGGAAAGCAACATCTACGCATATACACATACGCACAAAGAAAAAAAAATAGCGGGAACAAACATACATATGCGCACGCGCATACTCACACAGTAATATTTATATGTATGTGTGTGTGTATAAATATATATATATATATATATATATATATATATATATATATATATATATATGTATATATAGATGCGAGTGTGTGAGTATATATACATATATGTATACATACATATATACGTTCAATATATATATATATATATATTCATATAGATATCCTCACATATAGACGTGTATGTGTATGTACGTGTGTGTGAATGAGTACGTGTGTTGTGTATGAATATACGTATATATGTATATATGTATGTATGTATATATATGTATATATATATATATATATATATATATATATAGAGAGAGAGAGAGAGAGAGAGATTATAAGCGGTGTTTGTATGTGCTTATAATACATACAAACATACATACATACTTATGTGCATGTATGCGTATATATATATATACATATGAT